>NC_088220.1:48554263-48676763 GCF_036934945.1 Oncorhynchus masou masou | reverse complement strand
ATGTATATGTATGTGTGTATATATGTATTATATATGTATATGTATACATGTATATATATTTATATATGCATGTGTATATGTATGTATGCATACGTATATATGTATGTGAATATATATATGCATGTGTGTGTATGTGTATATATGTATGTATGTGTGCGTACGTGTATGTATGCATACATGTATGTGTATGTATGTATACATATGTACATGTATGTGTATGTATACATGTGTATATATACACATTTGTGTGTGTGTATGTGTGTGTATGTATACATGTATGTATATGTATGTATGTATGCATGTATGTATGTGTGTGTATATGTATATGTATGTATACATATATATGCATGTATGTGTATATATATGTATATGTATGTGTGTATATATGTATTATATATGTATATGTATACATGTATATATATTTATATATGCATGTGTATATGTATGTATGCATACGTATATATGTATGTGAATGTATGTGTATATATATATGCATGTGTGTGTATGTGTATATATGTATGTATGTGTGCGTACGTGTATGTATGCATACATGTATATATGTGTATGTATGTATACATATGTACATGTATGTGTATGTATACATGTGTATATATACACATTTGTGTGTGTGTGTGTATGTGTGTGTATGTATACATGTATGTATATACACGTATGTATGTATGCATGTATGTATGTGTGTGTATATGTATATGTATGTATACATATATATGCATGTATGTGTATATATATGTATATGTATGTGTGTATATATGTATTATATATGTATATGTATACATGTATATATATTTATATATGCATGTGTATATGTATGTATGCATACGTATATATGTATGTGAATGTATGTGTATATATATATGCATGTGTGTGTATGTGTATATATGTATGTATGTGTGCGTACGTGTATGTATGCATACATGTATGTATGTGTATGTATGTATACATATGTACATGTATGTGTATGTATACATGTGTATATATACACATTTGTGTGTGTGTATGTGTGTGTATGTATACATGTATGTATGTATGTATGCATGTATGTATGTGTGTGTATATGTATTATATATGTATATGTATGTATGTATATATGTATATATTGTGTGTATGTGTATGTATGTATATGCATGTGTGTGTATATGTATTATATATGTATGTATATCTATGTATATATATATTATGTATGTATATATATGTATGTATAAATGTATGTGTGTATGCATGTATGTGTGTATATGTATATATGTATATGTGTGTGTATATACACATATGTGTATGTATATATATGTGTGTATGTATGTTGTATATGTATGGCTTGTAAATGTATGTGTGTATATCTATGTGTATGTATGTATGTATGTATATGTGTATGTATGTATATATACATGTACGTATGTGTATGTATTATATATTTATGTGTGTATGTATGTGTGTAAATATCTACATGTATGTATGTGTATATATGTATTATGTATGTATGTATACGTGTATGTATGTATGTATGTGTATATATGTATATACATGTGTGTATGTATGTGTGTATGATATATGTATGTATGCATGTATATGTATATGTATGTGTATGTATACGTGTATGTATGTGTGTATATATCTGTATGTATGTATATATGCATGTATGTATATGTATATCTGTATGTGTATATACACACGTGTATGCATGTATATATATGTGTATGTATGTGTGTATATGTATGTGTGTATTATATATGTATGTATGTGTATGTACGTATGTGTGTATGTATATATCTACATGTATGTATGTGTATATATGTATTATGTATATATATATATACGTGTATGTGTGTGTATATATATATATATATATGTGTGTATGTATGTGTATATGTATGGGTGTATATGTATGGGTATGTATGTATATATGTATTATATATGCATGTATATGTATGTATATGTAAGTATGCATGTACGTATGTATACGTATATATATGTGTATATATCTATATGTATGTATGTATGTATAATATATGCATGTATGTGTATATCTGTATGTGTATGTGTATATACACACACGTGTATGTATGTATATTTGTTTGTGTGTATGTATGGGTGTATATGTATGTGTGTATATATATGTATTATATATGTATGTATATGTATATCTGTATGTGTATATACACACGTGTATGTATGTATATATATGTGTGGGTGTGTATGTGTGGGTGTGTATGTGTGGGTGTGTATGTGTGGGTGTATATGTGTGGGTGTATATGTGTGGGTGTATATGTGTGGGTGTATATGTGTGGGTGTATATGTGTGGGTGTATATGTGTATACGTATGTACATATGTATACGTATGTACATATGTATACGTATGTGTATGTATACGTATGTGTATATATGTATGTATATGTATAATATATGTATATGTGTATGTATGTGTATATATCTATATATGTATTATGTATGTATGTATACGTGTATGTATGTATATATGCATGTATGTATATGTATATGTATATATGTATATGTATATGTGTATGTGTATACACACACGTGTATGCATGTGTATGTATATATATATATATATATGTGTGTATGTATGTGTGTATGTATGTGTGTATATGTATTATATATGTATGTATACGTGTATGTATGTATATATACATGTACGTACATATGTATATGTATGTATATATGTATGTGTATGTATGTGTGTATATATCTATATATATGTATTATGTATGTATGTATATATGTATATGTGTATATATATATGTGTGTATATGTATGTGTATGTATGTATGTGTGTATATGTATTTGTGTATATGTATATGTGTGGGTGTATATGTGTGGGTGTATATGTGTGGGTGTATATGTGTGGGTGTATATGTGTATACGTATGTACATATGTATACGTATGTACATATGTATACGTATGTGTATGTATACGTATGTGTATATATGTATGTATATGTATAATATATGTATATGTGTATGTATGTGTATATATCTATATATGTATTATGTATGTATGCATACGTGTATGTATGTATATATGCATGTATGTATATGTATATGTATATATGTATATGTATATGTGTATGTGTATACACACACGTGTATGCATGTGTATGTATATATATATATATATATATATATATGTGTGTATGTATGTGTGTATGTATGTGTGTATATGTATTATATATGTATGTATACGTGTATGTATGTATATATACATGTACGTACATATGTATATGTATGTATATATGTATTATATATGTATGTGTATGTATGTGTGTATATATCTATATATATGTATTATGTATGTATGTATATATGTATATGTGTGTATATATATATATGTGTGTATATGTATGTATGTATGTGTGTATATGTATTTGTGTATATGTATGTATGCATATGTATGTATATATGTACGTATGTATGTACGCATGTACGTATGTATATGTATTATATATGTATGTGTGTATGTATATATGTATGTATGTATGTATGTACGTATATATATATATATGTGTATGTGTATGTGTGTATGTGTGTATGTATGTATGTATATGTATATATGTATGTGTGTATGTATGTGTGTATGTATATATACATGTATGTGTGTATGTGTGTATCTATCTATATGTATATACATGTATGTATGTATATCTGTATGTGTATGTGTATACACACGTGTATGCATGTGTATGTATGTATATATGTGTGTGTAAGTGTGTGTCTATATGTATGTGTGTGTATATGTATGCGTGTGTATATGTATGTATATGTA
Source organism: Oncorhynchus masou masou (assembly GCF_036934945.1). NCBI lineage: Eukaryota > Metazoa > Chordata > Actinopteri > Salmoniformes > Salmonidae > Oncorhynchus > Oncorhynchus masou. The sequence goes on along the minus strand of NC_088220.1, from coordinate 48,672,967 downwards.
CGTATGTATGTATGTACGTATGTGTATGTATACATGTATGTATATATGTATTATATATGTATATGTGTATGTATGTGTGTATATATACGTGTATGTATGTACATATGTATGCATGTATGTATACGTGTGTGTTTGTATATATATCTATATATGTATGTGTATGTATGTGTATGTATATATGTATGTGTATATGTATGTATGCATGTGTATGTATGCATGTGTATGTGTGTGTGTCACGCCTTGGTCATTGTATTTTGTGTTTTCGTTATATATTTGGTTAGGCCAGGGTGTGACATGGGTTTATGTATTGTATTTTCGTATCGGGGTTTGTAGTATTTGGGATTGTAGCGGAGTAGGGGTGTGTGTTAAATAGGTTTGGCTGCCTGAGGCGGTTCTCAATCAGAGTCAGGTGATTCTCGTTGTCTCTGATTGGGAACAGTATTTAGGTAGCCTGGGTTTCGCTTTGTATTTCGTGGGTGTTTGTTCCTGTCTCTGTGTTAGTGTTCACCAGTCAGGCTGTAATAGGTTTCAAGTTCCGTTTTGTTGTTTTGTATTTATTCGTTATTTCATGTATAGTTTCGTTATTTGTTTTCACTATTAAACATGAGTAACAAACACGCTGCATTTCGGTCCGACTCTCTTTCGACAAACTAAGAAAGTCGTTACAGAATCACCCACCACACACGGACCGAGCAGCGTGTCAACAGGCAGTAGCAGCCCAAAGAGGAGCAGCCCAAAGAGGAGCCGCGTATTAAGGATTTCTGGACATGGGAGGAAATCCTTGACGGGAGAGGACCCTGGGCTAAACCAGGGGAGTGTAGCCGCCCAAAGGTGCAGTAGGCGAAGAGGAAACAGGAGCTGGAAGGGAAAGGACCCTGGGCTCAGCCTGGTGAATATCGCCGCCCTAAGGAGGAACTAGAAGCGGCTGAAGCGGAGAGGCGCTGGTATGAGGAGGCAGCACGGCGACGTGGATGGAAACAGGAGCAGCCCAGAATGGAGTACAGTATGGATATTACGACGTGGGAAGAAATAGACAGGTGGGCGGCCGACCCAGAGAGAGTGATGGAGCCCGCCTGGGATTCGCTGGAGCAGTGCGAAGAGGGCTATAGGAGAATGGAGTCGAAAAAAGAGACACGGCGGCGCAGAGCGAAGCCCCAAAAATTTCTTGGGGGGGGGGGGGGACTCAGAGGGGGAGTGGCTGAGTCAGGAGACAGACCTGAGCCAACTCTCCCTGTTTATCGTGAAGAGCCAAGGAGGAGACCAGAATCGGTGTTGGAGGTGAGCGAAGCAGAGACTGTGAAGGAGTTAATGGGGAAATTGGAGGAGAAATTAATGAGGGAGTTGCTAGTTTTGGGCTTTAGGTACAATATTCGTCCGACGGAGCGTGTCGGGGATTTAATGGCACCTGGGTCAGCTCTCCATACTAGTCCTGAGGTGCGTGTTAGTCGGCTGGTGAAAAACGTGCCAGCCTCACGCACTAAGCCTCCTGTGTACCTACCTAGCCTTGCACGTCCTGTGTCAGTCCTGCTCTCAGGCTCTCCAGTACACCTTCACGGTCCAGTCCATCCTGTGCCACCTTCACACACTAGTCCTCCGATGGTAGCTCCCCGCACCAGGCTTCCTGTGCCTGTCCTCTATCCAGTACCACCTCCACACCCCAGCCCTCCGGTAGCAGTTCCCCGCACTAGGCTTCCTGTGCGTGTCCTCGGCCAAATACCACCAGTGTCAGTACCACGCATCAGGCCTTCAGTGCGCCTCGCCTGTTCAGCGCAGCCAGCGCTTTCTCCCTCTCCTGCGCTGTCGGAGTCTCCCGCCTGTTCAGCGGTTCTAGAGCCTTCCTCCTCTACAGCGCTGCCGGAGCCTCCTGCCTGTATGGAGCAGCTAGAGTTGCCAGTCCGCAAGGAGCAGCCAGAGCCGCCAGTCCGCCAGACTCTGCCACATCCGCCAGACTCTGCCACATCCGCCAGACTCTGCCACATCCGCCAGACTCTGCCACATCCGCCAGACTCGGCCAGGATCCGCCAGGATCCGCCGGATTCAACTGCCTGGCCGAGCTGCCCCTCAGTCCCGAGCTGCCCCTCAGTCCCGAGCTGCCCCTCAGTCCCGAGCTGCCCCTCAGTCCCGAGCTGCCCCTCAGTCCCGAGCTGCCCCTCAGTTTAGTGGGGTTCTGGGTGAGGACTATTCGGCCATGGTCGGCGGCGAGGGTGAATCATCCCAGGACGCGAAGGGGAGGAACAATGACATTTATGAAGTGGGGTCCACGTCCCGAGCCGGAACCGCCACCATGGACAGACGCCCACCCGGACCCTCCCTATGGTTTTGAGGTGCGTTCGGGAGTCCGCACCTTAGGGGGGGTGGGGGGGTTCTGTCACGCCTTGGTCATTGTATTTTGGTTATATATTTGGTTAGGCCAGGGTGTGACATGGGTTTATGTATTGTATTTTCGTATCTGGTTTGTAGTATTTGGGATTGTAGCTGAGTAGGGGTGTGTGTTAAATAGGTTTGGCTGCCTGAGGCGGTTCTCAATCAGAGTCAGGTGATTCTCGTTGTCTCTGATTGGGAACCGTATTTAGGTAGCCTGGGTTTTGCTTTGTATTTCGTGGGTGATTGTTCCTGTCTCTGTGTTAGAGTAACAAACACGCTGCATTTCGGTCCGACTCTTTCGACAAACGAAGAACGTTGTTACAGTATGTGTATATGTGCGCGCGCGTCTATGCACTCGCGCGCGTAGACGTGTGTATGTGTATATATGTATACGTATGTATGTATATATATATGTATACGTGTGTATGTGTGTATATATGTATACATATATATATATGTATACGTGTGTATGTGTATATATATGTATACGTGTGTATGTGTATATATACATATGTATATATATATATATATATGTGTATGTGTGTATGTATGTATGTATGTATGTGTATACGTATGTATGTATGTGTATACGTATGTATGCATGTGTATACGTATGTATGCATGTGTATACATATGTATGCATGTGTATACATATGTATGCATGTGTATACGTATGTATGCATGTGTGTATGTATGTGTATACGTATGTATGTATATATGTACGTATGTATGTGTGTACGTATGTATGTATGTATGTGTGTATGTACGTGTGTACGTGTGTACATATACATATATATATGTATACGTATATATGTATTACACACACACATTATTGAAGTCTCAGTGAATGCATTTCCAATTTCTCCATTGCTTGTGCTTCTCTGTCATATGTTTATAAAGAAGACCATAAAGATAAAAACCCAGTCAAATAAATTGAAGAAAGACCATAAACCCTCCTCGTTATCGACAGTAGGTTCAGTGTTTACCCAGATTCTAGCTCTAAGATACCATCAGTAAATAAGCGGCCAGGAAGTCGTGCTCTGGGACGCAGCCAAAAATTACCTGCCCACACACTAGTAGGACACTATGTTGTCTTACCTGGGGTGTGGCTGCGTGTTCCCGCAGAGGTCTTGAGGTGGGAGTGAGGATGCCCCTGGCGAGATGTATGGTTCACACAGCAACCCTTGGGCCTCTCACCTGGCATACTGGAGGCATGTGGGGAAACAGACACAATTAGATTCAATACAAACACATGCACATAAAGACATACGTAAACAGACCATAAACATACCAGTGTATATGTATACAAACACACAGGCAAGCATAGTTAACTATTTGTTTTAACATAATCCATCATGTTTCTAATTATTCCACCACTCCTTGAAATCTATTATAGAACATTCAGAACAGCTGACATGTAGTGTGTGTTTTTGTGTGTTTTAAAATGGATGCCAACCGCACTGTGGCATTGAGCCATTAGACATCAAATACGTTATTTTAAAAACCTTAACTGTTAAGTATATTGTTCAAGTCCAAAGGCAACCTTACCAGTTTGGAGAACTCGCGTCAATTACCCTGTACTGAAAAAAAAAAGAGCGAACAAAATACACAAAGATGACAAACGATCATAATGGGAAGTTTCATTACAGCCATACAAAACCAGCAGGTTGGCTTTTTACTAACATTAGAACTTGATGATGCACAGCAGCTTGCATTGAGAGGCTCTGGGAATAGTGTTTCAGAGCAGCAGCAGTGGCTTTGCTGGTCAAACTGGTGGTCTCCACAGCATCGGTGCTGACTGGACATTTTGGCCAGGACCTTCCTTCCTTTCAAAACATTTCCACAGCAAAGCTGGTGGTCTTCATCGTAAAGCTCTGTGGGACAGGTAATAAGAATTGATCAGATTTACTGTTTAAAGCACAGAAGTGCTCTCAGGTGCTCAAGTGTTACAAGCTTGGCATTGTGAAGGGGAGGGTGCGAACATAGAAGCCGTGAAGTGCAGGTAGGAAAGGATGTTGTCACAAGGGAGTCAGCATGAGAGAATTGGGGAAACGTCTCCCAAACAGCTTTCGAAGTAGACAGACCTCTACAGGACAGTTTGAGAGCCAATTCTAAAATGCACGCGACAACACCACCTCTGTTTTATTCTTCACAAAGGCATAAACAAACAAAAATCAACGATGACAGCAAAGATGTCAATAGACCGGAACTCACTGACCTTTTCCACAACACTTGGCATGAGGTTGGGTCCTGGTTAGGATCTGTGAGTCACAACACAGCTGGTTGAGTGGGTCGTAGGGCCTACACCCACAGCAATCTGACACCAGCTGGCTCACATTCAGTGTCAGTTGACCTGCAACGGTTGAATCACAGATAAACACTAAGAAAATAATGATTTCAACCCAGTTACCAGGTTTAAGTGAATAGATCTTGTGGGATACCGCTAGGAGACTTGACTGTCTATATCACCTTTACAACAGGAAGCCTGGGTGAGGTTAAAGACCCTGTTTCCACAGCAGGACAGTCCCGCCCCTTTATGACGTACTCCTTCACAGCAGGTGAAATCTAGACCTCTATGAGTAACCCCGCCGCAGATGTGATCTCTGGGAGACCTGAAAGGCAGAGGCTCTTCATGTCTAGAGTGAATTTATCTTCATCTATATGAAGCACATAAACTAGACAGACAAACTGGAGCCACAAGGCTCACACATACATCATGATGACACGTCTTAATTAACGAAAGGTAGGATGAAGTTGCCCCTAAACACTGTTCTAAGGTCAGTTTTGCATATCCCCACTAAAGATCTGGGCTCAAGGGCAGCTTCTTACCAGAGGAGAGATAATAATGGCACTTGCTATACTCACGTGACGTAGAACTTCCCAGCATGGACGGAGACTGGAATTCCAAAAGGATTGATCTGCCCTGTGAGACAAGTAACATCCCCACATCAAGACAATGTCCTGGCAACGTATTCTGTGAAAAGCTCTCAGCTCATGATATTTGCAAAACACTCAAGAAAATATTGTAACTGTAAATTGCTTTACAGTAAGAAATTATAATTTAATCTTTTAAAATAGCATATTTGCATTTTACAACTGTCTATCTCAGTGACTGAAATTGATAAAACACATGGACAATTCTATGATAAAATGCCTGAAGAACTTAGTATTATCAGGAAACAACGAAGAGTAGCCCACATTACAATACCATCTCTGCAGTCTACTGTCCACACATCAATCTGAGAGGGAGTGTAGTAGCCCACACTACAATACCATCTCTGCAGTCTACTGTACACACAATCTGAGAGGGAGAGTAGTAGCCCACACTACAATACCATCTCTGCAGTATACTGTACACACATCAATCTGAGAGGGAGAGTAGTAGCCCACACAGCCCAACACTTCTCAACAGCTGGCCACATTTAATTCATACAAACAGATGCAAGAGATGACAGTGCATTCCACTTACCATGTGCGCTGTAGCAGGGTAGAGTCAGAAGAACTACACAAATGAAACATACAAATGTTAAGGACAGGAAGTCCAGAGATTTGCTAGAACTTGTGTACAATGTTTGATAGTGATGGTCACATACCAGACATCAGTAGTGGAGTGGTCATGGTGTTTCTTTCCATAAAGCAATCTCATTCATAGATGGAAGCTTAAGATGCACTGAGATAAGTAGTCCAATTCAGCCCCACCTACAAGCACCACCCCTGACTACAATATCCAATTACCTTGCCATCCCAAAATATACATATTATGACCCCATCTCAATCATTAATATGTGGTATGAGTCATTGTTTGGCTGGGACCTGCTTTTCCAGTGGCAGTTGGTGAAAGTGGAAAAAGGGATCATTGCCACATTTTTTTGAAAACATCAAAACACTTTAAGAGCCACTCATGTTCTTCCTTAACTCGATTTAATCAGACCGCTGTTATTATACATCTTAGCACCTCTACTTCCCGCGGCTGTGGATACAAGTGTATTGCCGGCTGCATACATTCACTTTAGATGGTGAGAGGAAACGACTCAATATTGCCATCTGCTGGCCTATGGGGTAACACTGGCAACAGGTGTGCAGATCACTGATAAAGATTGTTCTCACATTAAACGTCTTCTCCTGGTATGGGAAGCTCTGTCAGGAACATGAGTAACTGGCACAAGGTGTCTATCAGGCCAGCAGAACAATCTGCAGTGAACAGCCACAACTCCAGGAAATGTACACACAAGGAAAGCACTCCAGGGCTTCAGCGACAACACCCACATCCTTCAAAATGCTGCCGTCCGGTCGGCAGTGCTTCATTTGTAAATCTGCAGGTACCGTAATAAAAATGTAAGAGGGGGAGTGGTGGAAAAATGCACTTTATAAAAGAGGATTGTGCACATACCATCGCATTTGCATAGTGGCACAGAGTAAGCCTAGAGCAGAGTAGAGCACAGAAGATGTACACACGGGGAACATTTTTAGTTGAAAATGTTTGCCTTTATAAACGCATTTCATGCAACTTTACGTCATTTAACATGACTAGAGACTTAAGCAGAATCTTTTTTTTCAATACATCAGAAATGACAGGTTACTTTGACACTGTCAACTTGACTTGGATTAAAAACGACCTCGTCTGGAATCGATCAATATCCTAGGCCGACGAGTGGAGACACACGTATAGAACAATATGAGGAGGAAATTGTCAAGACAAAAAAAAAATGTTCTAGTTCCACTGACTCACCCAATGATGAGTACTTTGTAACAGTGCTATTCGCTCCATAGACCCATTTGGAAGTTGATCAAATATTTTGACCGACAGACAGATTAGTCTTCTCTTTTCAGCAGCAGCCATTTGCTTTCCAACCTGTGTTTTCCCGTGATTGTATTTGAAATTACTGTGAAATATTTGGCTGCGTGCTGTTCATTGACAGTCGTGACTCAAATCAGCTAAAGATACTGATCGCGAGGACGTGAGAAACAGACAAAACTAGGTGTGATAAGAGTGGGTGGCTCAGAACCACATCTACAGGAAGTGCAAATCAGAGTGAGGTAATGCACAGGATGTTAATAAACAAATAGCTTCACTTTTTCCAGTTTGTCAGTACAACCAGATCCACAGCTTAACAGGGGGAAAACCATTAACTTCAATGGATTCATAAGCACACCCAAGAAAAAACACAGACACAACACACACAAGGGGAAAGTTATTGTTCAACAGGTCATTGACAGTTCATGGAAGATCCATTGAAGGGAGTAGAGATGACGGTATGGATGCAATGTTATTGGTTGTTCTTGTTATGTCAGTCACTGACAGTCACTCAATTAGCCCATGTCAAAAAATTTTTCAATTGGTAGCTCATCTAAACGTAGTAATCAAATCAAATGTTGTAAGTCACATACACACGGTTAGCAGAAAGTGTAGCAAAATGCTTTTAGTTCTGACAGTGCAGCAATATCTAACATGTAATCTAACAATTCCACAACAACTACCTAATACACATACATCTAAGTAAAGGAATTGAATAAGAAAATATACATAAACATGTGGATGAGCAATGACAGAGCAGCACGGTCGAATTACCGGCCAGGGGGCCCCCATTGATTTTGTTAGTCAGTCTCACTCAGATATTATAATAAAAACTGCAAACATTTCCCTCCACCCTATGGCAAAGTATCTAGAATTGCATGAAATTAGTTATACAGTTACTACATATTCTCTGCCCCATGGCAAAATGTTTAGAATTTCAGAAAGCATCAGTTTTAAAACAAGTTATCTGAATCTGGTTGTCAAAGGGTTGGGGATGGTACTGTAGGAATTAACCTAAAATAATCTTCTCATCAACTGTGGACACATTCCTACCTTGTGAGTTGCGTTGATTGAGACAGTGTAACAGGATTCTTCTGGTGAAGGAGAGGCAGACCAATACGCAGCGTGGTTGAAGTTCATGGTTTTTTTAATAAGAAAATCAATACATGAACAAACTACAAAACAATAAATGTGAAAACCCAAAACCAGTCCCGTGTGGTACAAACACTGACACATGAGACAATCACCCACAAAACCCAAAAACAAGCAGGCTACCTAAATATGGTTCCCAATCAGAGACAATGACTAACACCTGCCTCTGATTGAGAACCATATCAGGCCAAACACAGAAACAGACAAACTAGACACACAACATAGAATGCCCACTCAGATCACAACTTGACCAAACAAAACATAGAAACAAACAGTGACAAACAGTAGTGTGGAATGGGAGGTGTAGCTAGTCAACCCAAACAAGTCAACCTGCAATCAGTCCTGCAACTCTGTGGGTAAAAACAATCAGATATATTCAATCAACAACTCAATGACTTATCAAAAACAAAAAAAAGCTGATTAAAGAAATAAATAAAAAATTAAGAACACTTGAAAAATGAAACACCTAAAATGTGTACAACATTTACAAAGCTCTCTCTTAAGGCTGAGTTGGACCACAGGTGAGTCAGGGAAGGAGACTTCTCAACATGTGTGTTTTTTTTAGTTGATCATGTTTCTTAGAAAGGATAACAGCTACTACAGCTTTTTGTTTCACCTTTATTTAACCAAGTTGAGAAAAAGTTCTCATTTACATCTGCGACCTGACCAAGATAAAGCAAAGCAGTGCGACACTAACAACAACACAGAGTTACACATGGAATAAACAAGCGTGCAGTCAATAACACAATAGAAAAAAAGAGAACTGGAGGGAAAGGCGGCCAAAGAAGATGTTGGCTTATGGGTGACCAGTGAAATATACCTAATGGAGTGTGTGCTATGGGTGGGTGTTGTTATCATGACCAGTGAGCTGAGATAAGGCGGAGCTTTACCTAGCAAACACTTATAGATGACCTGGAGCCAGTGGGTCTGGCGATGAATATGTAGTGAGGGTCGGCCGACTAGAGCATACAGGTCGCAGTGGTGGGTGATATATGTGGCTTTGGTGAAAATAAAAACGGATGGCACTATGATAGACCGCATCCAGTTTGCTGAGTGTAGGAGGCTATTTTGTAAATGACATCGCCGAAGTCGAGGATCACTGCAACACTGCAGTTGGTTTCAGAATGGGTGGCAAGGAAAATGTTTTTTAAAAAAGCATTATATTTAGGAAAAATCATTCACTAAACCCTAAACCTCAACTAAACCTTGTAATAAATGATGTGGGAATTGAGCACGTTGAGGTGACTAAACTGCCTGGAGTAACCCTGGATTGTAAACTGCCATAATGGGTTAAGCTGATGCAATGATCACATGATTGTAAAGAGCCTGGGTTGGTACTGTAGGGTTTCCCCGAAAATAATAACTGTGGACACATTCCTACTTTCTGAGTTGCATTGCTTGGGACAAACAGTAGTGTGGAATATTTATGAAAGTGGTTCCATGAAGAAATTACTAACTTATTTGTATGTACTTTTCATGGAATCTCCCTACAACTGACATAGTCAGCCTTACTCGTCCGTGGGGTTACTCAGCAACCACCACAGGTTACACATAAAGTGTTTCTTCCTTTTAAAAGTTATGTCATACAGCAGGACTGTATGGCATGTTGGAGTGCATGACATCATAGTATTTTACCGTCAACCATTGTTGCCGTTAATGCTAGTTCGACCACCAAAGGGCGTCTTTGAGAAGCTAAGTTATTGAAATGACATGGAACTATAGGCCAACGAGTCCTGTTTACTGTAGCTGTTTTAGCCTAACTTACTTTTTGGCATAAAGGCCTACTGTAGTTCAATACACAGTATATCAATAAATCCTTCATTCATTTGTGCATGTCATCGCACCGCATACAAGCCATCCATGTCTTGAAATACAGTCAAGCGTTTTAGTTATAAAACAAAATAACAAAGGCAGCCTTGAATCATTTAACAATGAATAAAACGCAACATGTCGGCTAAAGCGATTGAATTCACAAATGCATTTGACTATTTTTTATATTGGCTGTACCTAGACTTTAAAAACCTTTTTTGTTAGAACAGGCTATATGGGATTGATTATAATTTGTTTGGAAATGATTATTGTATTTGTTGTGCTGTGTATACTGTTATAAATGTAGCTTCATTAAGTGGATTAATATTATGGTTTTTCTATTCCAAGAAAAACAAAAATGCATTTTACAGTAGCCTATGTAGGCCTCACGCTTCCCATTAGGAATATATGGCACTGCACAACGTGGCCAGACAGGAGTAGGCCTAGTGAAGAGTCAAATAATCCTAACATTTCCACACCCTAATTGTAGGCTAACCAATACCCAAACGGAGATCAGATTGATTTATCAAGACCAGTACCCATATATGTGTCAAAGCAGCGTGAAACGGTGCTGAAATAGTTGACCACACGCAGGTAGGCTATTGCTTGAAATCCTATTATAACAATTGGATGACTTTAGGTGTTTCAGTAAGGAACAATTTATTGCCTTCAATTGCATTAGCTGACTTTATTCCAATATTTCTGTTATTCAGTGACATTTATTCCTATAGTAATTCGTTATGGATCTATCCAGATGTGGTTACAGAACAGTGCATGTGGTGGGCTTTGCAAAGAGATGGGTGAATTGATATGCCTCACAAACACCCATTAATACATTTAAAGTTCCTAAACTCGGCAAGAGTCTATTGTCCTGCTGAGTGCCCATCACGGGTGGATGGCTTCTTTGTTATTCCAATTTATTGGAAAGGCTACTAAACCATTTACACGTGTTACACAGCATTATTGTGTGTTTACAGCAGAGTGCACTTTCAAATCATTCTCCACCTGACTCTCTAACAATGCCAGCAGATGACTATTTATACTGTTATCTATTCGGTAACATTCCACAAGTAAATGGAATACATCAAACACCATTTTTTATCTGTGCTTAGTAGACGAGGCTTCATGCCTTCACCATCAACTTGTTAATATAGCAGGCATCACTCGTATATTCAGTCAACACATATTTTAAGAATATAATGGAATATACACTTTATCTTAGAATAAAAACCTCAAATTCAATTGTAATACATTTATTTTAGGCATATCATGCCAATTAGGCCTCGTGAAATCGTCAAAAGCGCAAGAGATACTGTTGCATGACAAACAGGTGCTGTTAGATTGCAATATCATTTATCTGCCCGTTTGGAACAGTGTATACAATACTAAATAACGTATAAGTAAAACCAGAGAGTCTGTTCTAATGAAAAGAAAGTAAAGCCTTTAATACTGCATAGCAAAGTTTAAAAACTTGAAATTGCTTTATCCAACATTTTGCGATTGCATGAGGCTTGGTGACCACAGAATCAGTAGGATATTAAACAAACACTCAAATGGGCAACAGAAGAAGAAACAACACAGGGCTAAACCACTCATTCCACGTTAAAAATAAGTTATATTATAAGGCAGGGTTAAAGACACATTCTTTCTGATTGTCTTTAGCATGCAGTCTCTCCTCTCGCTACAGCTAATTTCATTTGAATTATCATGTCGATAAATTAATATATTTGTAGAGGTTGATGCATTTTTCGTTAGGGAAAATCTGGTCTGTGATATTGAGTTAAAAATGTCAAACTTTCGAGTACTTAAGCATCGAATACATTGCAAGTTTGCCCGTTTTGGCCATTACACTACACTTTACAATAGGACTCAACTCTGACTGTCAACATTGTCTATTGGTAGTCAAAACTGTGGCACAAATTGAGGGATTTTTCACACCTAGCTGAGCTATTGGACTATCCTTTTGTAAATTAGTGGTGTGAATGTTTCAGTCAGTCTCTCTCCTATCGCACTGGACTCCTGCATCAGGCAAGACAAATCAGCTGGCGGGTAGTCCCAGAGTTGAGAGAGAGAACTTGGGTAAATACAATGGTGCAGTTACACTTGACATGTGGACTGGCAATATCCTAAAAAATAGGCTACTTGTGCCTTACAGATTACATAAGGCCAGCTATTGTGAAAGAATACTTGTTGATTTCCTCTATCGCTTCAAAAGGCCTACTGTCCACCTGGTTTCAGAGAGAAGCCAGCAGTGAGCCTGTTGCCAGGCATTGTGAATGATATCCTTTTCCTGCACAGCAATTTTAAGAAATTCAGTTATTGTTTTAGCATATTTATGTCAATGTGCCGCATTGCATTGTGAACAAAAAATATATCTGTTCTTAATTCTTTGCGTCGTTTCTTTTTAGCCAAATGTTGAATAGACATGCAGACAAATGAATTAATGCAGGAAAAGAGGAAAATAACCTACTGTCTTTAGTCATAAAAACAATTAGGCTAAATAAACTGATATTCATTTGTTGGGTATTGGATCGTCTCTCAAAAGTATTACAATAGATATGAACGTTTAATCCATCTGTCTGCATATTTCAAGACATGGCATACAAAGGTGCAGTGAGATACCCTATGAGTTGGACGATACTTTTCTCATCAATCATTTTGTAAAACGTATGCATAATACTTCAAAACTGAAAATCAACCAATGTCAGCCTTTAAATGCTTTATTATCCAAATGTTGCAAGTGCGTGTGGGTGACTCGGTGCAGTTTGAGGCCATGTGGTAGAAAGTGATGTGGGCGCTGGAGATGGAGGTGTGAGCAGGTGGGTCTGGACAGGTGTGATGTAGTTGCCGTTTGTATGTGTATGTTTTGTTTTGTCTAAAAAGATCAAATAAAATCGTACAAAATAATCTGATTATTCATTTACATTCTTCATTGTAACCACAGTCACAAATAATTGAACACACACAACATGAGCAGACTAACTTGGTCAAAACATTTCTTTATTAGAGACTAACAGAAAGATTGTTGTTACTTTAAAAAAAAACTACAATGCCACGAATGAGTGAGTCACTCAGCTTTATGCTGACAAATGTAGCTTTATGTTTCGTAATAGCCTCCTAAATAGGCCAAGCCTAAACTAATATATTCGATTGCCAAAATAAACTAGTACATTTATGAAGTCGTTCAGGACTTGAAAATATGAGCAACCTTTTTCCCCTTATCCTCGCTGGACTCTCTTTCATTCCGTGTCTTCTTCACATCAGCATAGAAGGACTCCTTGTTTCAGAAACTCACTTGATATAGATGGTCTATCACTCTTTCACACTGTGGTAAATAAAGCCAGTTGGTAATGTAGATTTCTTCCTGTTTTAAGAGGGAGAGAAACCAAAAGACCACCGTGCCTATTTTTTGAAATTTTTTAGTCAACATGTAGTTGCGCAATAGTAATTACCCAAGTTCTGCCTCAACTCAGGGACCACCCGCCAGCAGAAAAAATGTTTTGCCTGATGCAGGACTCTAGTGCCCGAGAGCGAGACTCTCGGACTGAAACATTCACACGTCAGTTCATTTACAAAAAATATAGCCAATTTGTGCAACAGTTAAGGCTACTGATAGATCGGCATCTCCTCCTGTGATAGTGTGGCGCAATGATAGAATGATGCAATCTACCTACAGACTGTCCGCGGCATAAGCTCAAAACCTTTGCTTGTGGAACCATTGTAGCTAGCCCCTGGCCAATGTTTGAATTTAAAAAATGCATCTCAGCACCAGCTGCTTCTTGATCAATGAGACCTGACTGCATTATGGAAATGACAGAGTTCAAAGTGAGGATGACTACTGCTCTGGACTGAGTGTGTGGTATGTTTTTTTGTGTGTTTGTTTTGCACTGGAGCAGCAGCAGAGGCATCACCCAAGTGGGCGCTACATGTGGAGGAGCACGAAGTACAGGCTACAGAGATGCTGAGCTGAGGATGACGTCAAAGTCGTTAAGCCAACTGCGTCACCAGCATCTGGCGTCACCTGGCATCATCATAATCATCAAACCATCATCTAACTCACTTTAGGAGCCTGAGATCGCATATCTACTGAGGGAGTCTTGCTCTATGGCTAGGACAATGTGGTCCTGTCCATTGTTTTGTTATGTGTTATATGTGTAAGCCAAGTATGCCTAGAATGGCTAGCTCTACTGTGTAGCTTAGGCCTACTATGTGGATGTTTGTGCCTTTTTAAACCATTTATTTAAGAGAACGACCAAGAAAGTACATTTTCAAACTTTTTTGTGTCATCTTCAAATATTTTATATGCATTATCCACATACAGTGCCTTGCGAAAGTATTCGGCCCCCTTGAACTTTGCGACCTTTTGCCACATTTCAGGCTTCAAACATAAAGATATAAAACTGTATTTTTTTGTGAAGAATCAACAACAAGTGGGACACAATCATGAAGTGGAACGACATTTATTGGATATTTCAAACTTTTTTAACAAATCAAAAACTGAAAAATTGGGCGTGCAAAATTATTCAGCCCCTTTACTTTCAGTGCAGCAAACTCTCTCCAGAAGTTCAGTGAGGATCTCTGAATGATCCAATGTTGACCTAAATGACTAATGATGATAAATACAATCCACCTGTGTGTAATCAAGTCTCCGTATAAATGCACCTGCACTGTGATAGTCTCAGAGGTCCGTTAAAAGCGCAGAGAGCATCATGAAGAACAAGGAACACACCAGGCAGGTCCGAGATACTGTTGTGAAGAAGTTTAAAGCCGGATTTGGATACAAAAATATTTCCCAAGCTTTAAACATCCTTGCACTGTGCAAGCGATAATATTGAAATGGAAGGAGTATCAGACCACTGCAAATCTACCAAGATCTGGCCCTCCCTCTAAACTTTCAGCTCATACAAGGAGAAGACTGATCAGAGATGCAGCCAAGAGGCCCATGATCACTCTGGATGAACTGTAGAGATCTACAGCTGAGGTGGGAGACTCTGTCCATAGGACAACAATCAGTCATATATTGCACAAATCTGGCCTTTATGGAAGAGTGGCAAGAAAAAGCCATTTCTTAAAGATATCCATAAAAAGTGTCGTTTAAAGTTTGCCACAAGCCACCTGGGAGACACACCAAACATGTGGAAGAAGGTGTTCTGGTCAGATGAAACCAAAATTGAACTTTTTGGCAACAATGCAAAACGTTATGTTCATCACCCTGAACACACCATCCCCACTGTCAAACATGGTGGTGGCAGCATCATGGTTCGGGCCTGCTTTTCTTCAGCAGGGACAGGGAAGATGGTTAAAATTGATGCTGCAGCCCCACCTGAAAAATCTGAATAAAAAAATTGAATATAATTTTTTCCACAAAAGTAGTGCACTGGGCCTTTACTAGTAGCTGCAGACGATTATAGACCTGTGTAGCGCAGGCCCCCAAAAATGATTCAGCATCTCCACTTTGGCCAAAAAAAAGGTAGTTGTATATTTTAGAACGGTATCTTGCAAGATTCAATAGTTGGAATTGGAATTGAGTTGCCCTGTTCCTTTCTCTGTGATTGTCATTCTAATAGAATCCAGAAAGAACAAAACCCTGTCCTCAAACAGTTACATGAAATAAAATATTTGTATTGATCAAATAACATGGAAAACGACCATATTTTGTGCAGTATTAATTTACCATCCTTACAAACCACTTAATGTCAATGTACTGTACATTACCGGATTGTACATAGGCTGGTCATCTAGGTTTGTACCTGCAGACTTCCCAACGCCATGAAGAAGAACAAAGCACACGACAGAAATGGAGCACATTGAGACATCAAGAGGTTCGTAATGATGTGATGTGGCTCGGTTGGTAGACCATTGTGCTTACAATGCTAGGGTTGTAGGTTTGATTCCCACATGGGACCAGTATGAAAATGTGTGCAGTCACTATTGTAAGTTGCTCTGGATAAGAGTATCTACTAAAATTAAGATGTGTATTAAAAGTGGATGTGGTTACTGGATAATGCAATGAAAGTTACATTTGCTTACAGAGTGAATATATTTAAACTACTGTATCTAACTTCTTGAGTGGTGAGAAAATGGTTTCCACTACATGGCCAAGCTTCATAGTCAAAATTGGTTGTAATTGTAAGAAATTATGAAAACAAAAATGTGCTTGTAGTTCTTCAATTTAAGGTTAGGGTCAGGCATAAGGGTAGCAGTGTAATTAAGGTAAGGGTTAGGTTTAAAGTCAGATTTTAAGAAGATAAATTGTAGAACTAGGTCGGGGGCGTTGGACTTGGCCAGATAGTGGTGACCGTGAGGAGTGGAGCAGCGGATCAGCTGCAAAAATACTGCATTTGTTATTTACTTAACAGTGCAGGTGAAGATGAAGACTGGTTCAAGAGGTTATTTACAAAATATACAAATGCCAGTAGGGGCGTGGATCAGAAAACCAGTCAGTATCTGGTGTGACCACCATCTGGCTCATGCAGCGCGACACATCTCCTTTGCAGACAGTTGATCAGGCTGTTGATTGTGGCCTGTGGAATGTTGCCCCACTCTTCTTCAATTGTTGTGCGAAGTTGCTGGATATTGGAACTGGAATGTGAACACGCTGTCATCCACGTCGACACCAGAGCATCCCAAACATGCTCAATGGGTGACATGTCTGGAGAGTATGCTGGCCATGGAAGAACTGGGACATTTTCAGCTTCCAGGAGGTGTGTACAGATCCTTGAGACAGTGTATTATCATGAAACATAATAATGTTTCATGAATGTTTCATAAACAAGGTGATGGCGGCGAATGAATGGCACGACAGTGTACGTCAGGATCTCGTCACAGTATCTCTGTGCATTCAAATTGTGTTTGTTGTCGTTAGCTTATGCCTGCTCATACCCTAACCCCACCACCACCATGGGGCACTCTGTTCACAACGTTGACATCAGCAAACCGCTTGCCCACACGACGCCATACACATGATCTGCTGTTGTGAGGCTGGTTGGACATACTGGCAAATTCTCTAGAACGATATTGGAGGTGGCTTATAGCAGAGAATTTGATTTGTTTGGTACTGTGTAGTGTGTGTGTGTGTGTGTGTGTGGTGTTGAAGATAGAAGAATAAAAGCCTTGAATGGAGACAGAAAGCGCATCCGCCTATTCTTACCAGACGTCCTGTAGTAGACGATCAGAACCTAAGAATCAGCTTGAGCGTACTAGCGGGTGAGGGCATTTACAGGCGACCACTCAAACAGGTGAGGCCAAAAAAAACTCACACACACACTTTGAAAAGTAATTTGAAGCCCCCCTATAAGCTGCAATTATTTACATTCAAATGTATCATAGTTTTTATTGTCACCTGAATCTGAACATAGCCCACATTATTTAATATTCAACATTTCTCAGTGGAGCAAGCTCATTGATCCAGTAGTATGATCAATCAAATAGGAGGAGTTATTTATTTTTTATACAAACACTAGAGTAAACAGGCTAGCTAAATGCATCACATTGCCCCAGTAGCCTAACTACAGTCACAGCCTGCCTACTACCTTGGTGTACACTGCACATCGACTTTGGAGTGCTTCCTCATTTATTCGCTAGGCGGCATCAGTGTCAAAGATTGTATCGAGTTGCCTACTGCGGAACTAAAAGATAAAATACATGACATTTTCCGGGCACATTTAACAGACGGTAAACAAAATGTACGGTGTGCATACTCTAACGACCATCATAAAACGTTCTCTTTGGCCAACTTCAAAGAGAATATGTTTACTCTGAGTCGGTAAGTATTAAATACGAGTGACTTCGCTTTGCTCGCTATAAACATAAACTAGCTAGCTTTGCTCTACACAGCATGCTGGCTAGCTAGTGAATGTCAACAGTCAACCAAGACAGAGCAAACATAACTAACTAGTGTCGTTATATGTTCGCTTAAATTGAATATACTAACTTTGTTTGCACGTCATGCCAACATCTGTCGCAATTTTTGATTGCAGAGCGACAAAAACTCGAAATGAGTACGCTCGTGACCGTGCTTCGCCTCCCGAGAGGACCTGATCCGAATGGCCGCGGATTCGACCCGAACTCAACCCGTTTCGTCGCGCTGTGTCCAACAACTATTTCTGCTTCGACTGAAACATGGACTGACTCTGTCGAAGTGGGAGAAGAGCAGCGTGCACGGTCGGCTTTGAGAGAAAGCTTCCTGAGAACGCTCATAGCTATGACCAACAAGCAGGTGCAATTCCACATGTACGAGAGAGTCGAGGTTGAGGCGAAGTTTGGAGCGTCGGATATTGACGTGCTCAACTTCCAAGTTTCGGAACTACAGACCCCCATTGGGGTGCAGAAAGAAGCTCTGCTCAGGTGCCAGGATGTCATTTCATACTCCCTTGATCTCTGAACAGTGTTGTGAACCAATTTGTGCTGTTCACTTATTTGTGCTGTTTTTGAGCATTTATCCAACAAACTGAATCTGATTTGAACTGTTATTTCTAATATGAGTTGGTTTGACATACAGTGCGTTTTGGGGAGTCAATGATGACAGGTCCAGTGCTACACAGTGTTCTGTCTGGGTGAATATGTAGCAAGATGTTACCGTTTATTATTCTGTTACTTTGATAAAGAGGTCGACTTGCCATTGCCATATGTTATATTTATGTGGCCAGCCAGGTATTGAGAACACTGCTATACAGTATGTCTATTTTTGTTTTGTAGTTTCCAATTCAATGTACCTCCACTGGAGGGAGATGTCAGCACTGTCTTTACAACAGGTATGTCAGGGGGCACCCATGCCACTAGGTTCTCTGACACTCAGCTGTCCATTTCTTTAGGAAGAGATGGGGGGGTAAACACATGTCTTCAGGTGGAATTTGGATATAATTGTCTGGAAACCTGAATATTGCCATTCATTTTGTGATTACAGGACAATGTGGTTCTTGTCTTCCTTTCCATATGATCTGTTGCTGAGATGTTTACCAATGGGCATATGAACTTCCTCTTTTTTTTCTTAAAAACAAACTTTGACTAAACATTCTGTCACTTGCATTGAATTTGATAATGTGTTTAAGTAGGCTATATATTGTAGATAAAGTGGTGGTAGTATCGAGCTTATCGAATTCCTCACTGAATGAAATATTCACATTCAGTGGTCACGTCGTCTTTCAGTGTCATGGCTTTAATTTTTTTTAAATATATTTTGATAAGACCCTGAAATGTAGGCCTACCTTTCAGTATTGTGCCAGTCAGCACAGATATTGCAACCTCTGGTTTTCTAAATTTAATATGACCTCGCCTAAATGATCTCAACTGCCCAATCTTTAAGACTGCAAATATAATATTCACAAATGAATAAGAGAGCCTACAGTGAACTAAACAAGTATAAATGACTGTTTACGGTCAAATCTCCTTACATACTTTGTGTATGGGTTAATATGATACCTTAGTTTACACGTTTGTCAGTTGAAACAGACCTGATGAGTGGTCAGGATTCATCATCCTCGCAAAACGCCCTCATGACGAGGCATCAGTAATATGTAATCTTCCTAAAAGGTGCGTTTTGTGTGCGTCTCCAATAAATCATTTTATTGGAATGCATTAGGCAATCGGTGTGCAGTGCACAGTCTCCCTCTGTTGTGCCTGGATGATACCGACCGCTTTGTGGAGACGGTCAACAATGAGAGGGTGAGTCATAACCATCCCGCCCCCCTCTAAAGTATGAGTGAAATCCTGTGATGTTATTGGGCCCTTGTGATTAAATCAGGAAGCCCTCAAGGACGACCAATGTTAATTTCATATTCCCAGGCAGCAACAGCAGCGCTCAACTCCCTCCCAGCCCGCACTCTCTCCTTGATGTGCGTCCCATTCAAGCTCAGTGAAGCACGTGGTCTGAATGTTAATCTTGTTGCAGTAGTGTATTGACAATAGAGTGAGATGTTACATCTAGTTGCTGTGTGTTTACGGTCTATGAGTGAGAAGAAGGTGAATAGTCACTTTATGAAAATCCTCTTTTTGTGCTGTGGACTGAATCTGGTGGTCTGCCTCATTTGTTGCATTGTGGGCACACTGTTTCTCAATGATATCTACTCTTGAGTTTCTCTTTGTTGGCAGTCTGCTTCTCTGATTCAAGTGGAAAAACATCCCTGTGCGCAGGTGTAAGTGTGCGCCAGTGTTACAAGGGGAGAGGGGCTGTCACGATGGTACAAGGAATCTGCCCTGTCACACCATCAGCCAACAGGAAGCACATTACACTCCTTCCTGTTTGTGGCCCTCTCACTTCCTGTCAACTGTCTGTGATAACTTACAAAAATACATGGCCACATCCACTTAATCATACCCTGCCCATAATTCCCTCCATTAAAACTGTTGGGCAGTTACTTCTAAGGAATGTATGTGTTTTCCTTCTATGACTGCCTCATAAGGGGTTCACCGATTCAGTCTTTTGTTTTTGGTTTAGGAACGCTGGGGTTGAGAAATGATTCAGATTATTACTCATCGGTACAGGCTGGCATGAGGTCGAGGACTCAAAACATATAGAGATACGTTTTTCAGACTGCACCCTGCTGCTGTCGTGGACGAGGTAAATAAAAATAAAAAATAATAGATCTCATTGAGGCTAATCTGGATAAATACAGGTTAAATAAGATAACAAAGCATGTATGCTTTTTACTGTAACACCCAGGGCATTGTCAGCTCTTGAATGTGTCTCGTCTTTGTCTTGCACTCCAAATCCACCGTTGGGTTGTGTTGAGCTGACATCTGACTGTCGTTCGGTGTACATGAGCTGGCACAAATTGGGGAGAAAAAGGGGTAAAAGTACCCCCCCCCCAAAAAAAAACTTGACATGATTAGAATAATATGAAAAACACAGTGGTGACTGGGCCACAGCGCCCTCTATCTGTTTGGTTTCTCCATTCAGGAGATTGAGAAGGTGGCTCCTTGGGCCACCGGGGATGTTGACTGGAATGTGCCCATTGTGTCGCTGTGCGGCAGACAGAGGGGGGGCTGACTCAGTCACGGTTAGGCAGCATTCCCCAGGTTTGTTTGACTAGCCTGTGAGGGTATGTTGGAGGAGCTCCAGTGATTGTGAGGGGCAGGCTCACTTCCCTGGCTCAAGTGGCCAGGGAGATAAAGACCCAGGCAGGAGACTATGCCAGCAGATAGACCCAGGCAAGTAGAAGTCTGGGCCCCAAACCCAAACAATACCACTCATACCAGGAGGTCTCAAGCCGGCTCATTTATAAAATACTATGTAATACTATATCTGTACGGACTATGTGTTCCTGACCCCAACATCTCCCAGGAAATATTGCATCTATCAGTAGTGTCTGACTAGGTTGGCTATGTATATGAAACATGTTCAACTATTTAGATTGAATCATAAATTACTTGAAATTCCAACTTCTCTTTCTTCCTTAGGTTTGAGTGTATTTATATACGGTCTATAGTTTGAGCATATCAGCTGCTGACTAACTGCTTTCCAACACATCATAGTAAAGTAGGGGAACATAGTTTTGCTTCCTGAGTGACCTTATAGGGAAGGGCAGGAGGGGGGTCGCATGTACTCAGTCTAGACAGGAAAAGATGAAGAAGGGGGTTTACTAATTAGTAAGAGATTAAAGTTATCTTAATTGATCTACATCAAAGCCTAGAGAGCCCTAACTGGCCCACTCCCATTCCCACAGGGCTAAACACAGGAAGATGCTTCTAATGACTGTCTATGATGCTGATGACCCACCAACAGAGCTCCCAAACTGATGATTGAATCACCTCACAAGCAATGAAGTTCACTCCCCAGCCAATCAGAGGAGGGCAGGAAAGCAAAGCTGCCATTTTGTTAAGTTTGTGGATAAGCATGATGACAAATGGATTCATCCAACCCTCCAAAAGGGTTAAACAGAGTCCTCCATATTTCTGTCCTCTACACATTCAAAGGCCAGGGGAAGGTAAATACATTTCATATTTCCAGTCAAGTTGGGACCTTCCTTGGTCTCCCAACCACTCCTGAACCTCATTGCAGATGTCCAGGCCAGAAAACAACAGGTCCAACAGTATTAACGGACCATTCCAGGCTGTCAGGATATCACTGCAATAATCCTTTAATTAGACAAAAACAGGAAGTAGACAGGCAATATCTGTGAAACGGTTTCCTGTTGGAGCTCGGTGTGGGCGAGGGCCCAGGACTGACCATGCTATGCCAAAGGCTCTTTTTTTCAACATGTTATGTTGAATAACATTCCTGTTCGATGAGCAAGAATGCCGTAGACATTCTTGCATGCCCTTAAATGACTAAATCAGGTTATTTTAACAGAGTTGCGAAGGAGATGTCTGGTAATTTATCTACAAGGGAAAGTGCCCTGGCACTGAGAAGTGGCAGTCTCATAAAAGCTATTTAATCAGGGGCAGAATCGCATACATTTTAAAGATTTTTCTTCCTGTGGTCATTAACGCTGTGTCTGTGACTGGAGCGCTACACTAATATTAAGCTTCCCACAAGAACAGAAGGGAGGACGGTTCCCGACACTCAGTCCCTCCTCCTCACTCCAAAGCCCCTTATCCTCCAGTCCTTGCTACACTACAGTACAGCTATTCTCCCCTCTACTCCATGCACGCATCTTTTTTTTCCTTCACATCATCAAAAGCGTGTTTTCAAAAGGCAGGCCTAATTGCTTATAAATTAACTCACACACACACTCATGCCCACCAGCCCTCTCCCCAGACAGACTGCAGTCTCAATCTACACTACACAGTACCAGTGAAAAGTTTGGACACACCTACTCATTCAAGGGTTTTTCTTCATTTTACTATTTCCTACATTGTGGAATAATAGTGAAGACATCAGAACTATGAAATAACACATGGAATCATGTAGTAACCAAAAAAGTGTTAAACAAACCCAAAAAAATATTTTAGATTCTTTGAAGTAGCCACCATTTGCATTAATGACAGCTTTTCACACTCTTTGCATTCTCTCAACCAGCTTCACCTAGAATGCTTTTCCAACAGTCTTGAATGAGTTCCCACATATACTGAGCACTTGTTGGCTGCTTTCCCTTCACTCTGCAGCCCAACCCATTCCAACCCATTCCAGATGGGATGCCGTATCACTGCAGAATGCTGTGGTATCCATGCTGGTTAAGTATTCCTTGAATTCTAAATAAATCACTAACAGTGTCACCAGCAAAGTGCCCCCAACACCATCACAAGTCCTCCTCCATGCTTCACGGTGGGAACCACACATCCAGAGATCATCCTTTCACCTACTTTGCCAAAAAGACAATGCGGTTGGAACCAAAAATCTCACAATCTCACTCATCAGACCAAAGGACAGATTTCCACCGGTCTAATTGCTCATGTATCTTGCCCAAGCAAGTCTCTTCTTCTTATTAGTGTCCTTTAGTAGTGGTTTCTTTGCAGCAGTTCGACCATGAAGGCATGATTCACGCAGTCTCCTCTAAACAGTTGATTTTGTTACTTGAACTCTGTGAAGCATTTCTGAGGTTGGTAACACTAATGAACTTATCCTCTGCAATGAGGTAACTCTGGGTCTTCCTTTCCTGTGGCAGTCCTCATGAAAGCCAGTTTCATCATAGGGCTTGATTCGTTTTGCGACTGCACTTGAATTTTTCCAGATTGACTGATCTTCATGTCTTAAAGTAATGATGGACTGTCGTTTCTCTTTGCTTATTTGAGCTGTTCTTGTCATGATATGGACTTGCTCTGTACATCATCCCTAACTTGTCACAACACAACTGATTGGCTAAAATGTATTAAGAAGGAAAGAAAGTCCACAAATTAACTTTTAAGGCACACCTGTTAATTAAAATGCATTCCAGGTGACTACCTCTTGAAGCTGGTTGAGAGATGCAAAGCGTGTACAAAGCTGTCATTAAGGCAAAGGGTGGCTGCTTTGAAGAATCTCAAATATTAAATATATTTATATATTCTATATTTGTTTAACACAAAAAAAAATAATCTGTCCTCGGTGGCAACACTCCGAATTGCCTCTGGAAGCAATGTCAGCACAAGAACTGTTCATCGGGAACTCCATGAAATGGGTTTCCATGGCTGAGCAGCCGCACACAAACTTAAGATCACCATGTGCAATGCCAAGCGTCGATGTAAAGCTCACCACAATTGGACTCTGGAGCAGAGGAAACGCGTTCTCTGGAATGATGAGTGGGAAGTCCAACGGATGAGTCTGGGTTTGGAGAATGCCAGAAGAACGCGACCTGCCCCAATGCATAGTGCCAACTGTAAAGTTTGGTGGAGGAGGAATAATAGACTGGGGCTGTTTTTCATGGTTCAGGCTAGGCCCCTTGGTTCTAGTGAAGTGAAATCTTAATGCTGCAGCATACAATGACATTCTAGATGATTCTGTGCTTCCAACTTTGTGGCAACAGTTTGGGGAAGGCCCTTTCCTGTTTCAACATGACAATGCCCCCATGCACAGAGTGAGATCCATACAGAAATGGTTTGTCGAGATCAATGTGGAAGAATTTAACTGGCCTGGACAGAACCCCATTGAACTACGACTGCAAGCCAGGCCTAATCGCCCAACATCAGTGCCCAACCTCACGAATGCTCTTGTGGCTGAATGGAAGCAAGTCCCCGCAGCAATGTTCCAAAATCTAGTGGAAAGCCAACCCAGAATATTGGAGGCTGTTATAGCAGCAAAGGGGGTCCTGACTCCATATTAATGCCCATGATTTTGAAATGATGAGCAGGTGTCCACATATCTTTGGTCATGTAGTGTATGTCTTTCTCGTTCACTTCCTCTGGCCTACTCTCTCTCGCCCTCCCTCTTCTCATAAAGCTTGATTTACTTGTGTCAGGGACAAGGACATCTGCCCATTAGCGAGAGACTGATTTAGGTATTGCCGTCCCCTCCTTTCCCTCTTCCCACTGTTCTTATCATCCTCCTCCTCCTCCTCCTCCCTCTTTCAAATTGGGGTCGCCAACCTTCATCACGCAGGCCGGTGAATCATCAGTGAGCTCAGTCTGGGCCCAGGGTGGGACGCCACGGCTACTTCCGTCCCCTCCGAAATTACCAGGGGAATCCGACATTGTCTGCTCTCTACTGTCTCATCACTCTGTCGCAGAGAGAGACTGAGATGGAGAGAGGGAGGCTGAGATGGGAAGAGAGTGAAGGGCAGAATGCAAAACCACTTGGTCATCTTGAAGTGAATCAAATGGCGTTACACTGTCATTTTGAAAGAGTCATTATGATGTTGATAATGTGGTCCGTCACTAGAGCACGGAGAGCGATGGGGACGAGTGGGGAGGAAGATACTTTATAATTGAGTACTGTATTAATGTGATATGCATTTATCAGTCTAAATGAGACGTATAGGTCTAAATGAGACACCCCCCCCCCTCTCCCTGGCCGCTTATTTACTGATGGTATCTTTGAGCTGGAATCTGGGTAAACACTGAAACTACTGTAGATAACGAGGAGAGGACTTATTTCACCCTAGCCCCCAATGCCTTCCACCCAACCTCCTCTGTACCCCACCTCCTCGTAATCCTTCCAACCAGCCCCTCCCCCCCATACCCACCCCAATACTCCAAAACCTCTAATACCCCCCTTCCTCATAACCTGCCTAGCTCTCCTTCATCAGCCGTTGTATGTGCTGTAACACTCCCTGCCACAGTAAAGCTGGACCTCAGCCTCGCCCTGTCCTAGCCTGGTGCTCCTCTCCTCCCATTCTGGAGTGCTGATTGGACAGACTTGACCCTGTGACCTGTAGATGAAGCCCTGTATGGAGGGAGGCCATGGGTCTGGTGGCGTGACGCCACAGGCCACACCTGGCCACATCTGGGAGAGCTAAACTCCTCATGTTAACCCCACACATCTGGAGCTAGGGCTCTGACGGAGTGAAATAACACATAAATAACACACACACACATTCTGAGACACACACACTTACTGTGTACAGACAGACAGACACACACACACACACACACACACAGAGACAGGCATGTACACTCACACACACTGACACTCTGTATCCAGTGTCTCCTTCCGCCTCATGAGTTGTGAGCTTGGCTGTTGTATTTTATGGATCAGAGGAGGCTTGTGTTTTATCCTGCAGTCTGGGGGAGAAATACGATCACCTGCTCTGTCTTTCTGAGGGATACTTTTACTACCCACTGGACCCCACTGACACTGCAGGAGCATACATCCCCTGCTTTCTCTGGGGCCCACAGATAGTGGTCCTCTCTGACCCAGCAGCTTCTCTACAGGCAGCAGAGGTATGTCAATGTCAGTAGAGTCAACCTGACATTCTTGACTCTAACATGTACAGAATTGAGATGAAAAGTCTATGTTTGGCTTATAGGTAGTTAGATGGCAGTTTGGATTTAAATAATGCAGCCGCGGCTTTTACATGTATTTTTTTTCATCTGTCGGGAATAACTACAACTTTGACTGCGAGCAGTGTCCAGCGATGGTATAGGAGGTTCAGGGACTGTTCTTAACCACTGCCAAAATGTGGTGGCTTTTTGTGCGCTTTTCAGCAGCTGTGGCATCACCCAGGTGGGTGCTTCGTGTTCGGCAACGGAGGACCAGTACCTACGGAGAAGCGACGCTTGGAACGGACGTCAGAAAGCAGGTGCGGTGCACTGATGAAGAGCTCCAGAAATGTTTGTCAGACTGTCTTTGTTTCTACCTGGCTGTACCATTGATGCCTCCTCCGCTGAGGCTACACTGAGTTTCCAATCCAAAATACCTCAACTCCTGGCCTTTCTAGAGGCGTCCAATATACATCTTCATTATCTCAATTTAAATGTGTTATTTGTATGTTTTCTATGCGCTTTGAGATTATTTTATGTAAAGGAAAGCGCTATACAAGTGAAATAATAATTATTAGTAGCAGTAGAGGAGTCTGAGACCAGGGCCCGTATCCACAAAGCCTCTCAGAGTAGAAGTGCTGAATTAGAATTTCACGACTGGAAATATAGATATGCATCTTTTAGTCACAAAAGGTAGAGGCGTGGATCAGAAAACCAGTCAGTATCTGGTGTGACCATTTGCCTCATGCAGAGCGACACATCTCCTTCGCATAGAATTGATCAGACTGTTGATTGTGGCCTGTGGAATGTTGTTCCACTCCTCTTCAATGCCTGTGCGAAGATGCTGGATTTTGGCGGAAACTGGAACACACTGTCGTACACGTCCAGAGCATCCCAAACATGCTCAATACGTAACATGTCTGGTGAGTATGCATGCCATGGAAGAACTGGGATATTTTCAGCTTCCAGGAATTGTGTACAGATTCTTGCGACGTAGGGCCGTGCATTAACATGCTGAAACATGAGGTGAAGGCGTCGGATGACTGGCACAATAATGGACCTCTGGATTCGTCATGGTATCTCTGTGCATTCAAATTGCTATCGAAAAAATACAATTATGTTCGTTGTCCATAGTTTATACCTGCCCATACCATAACCCCACTGCCACCACGGGGCACTTTGTTCACAACATTGACATCAGCAAACCGCTCGCCCACACGACGCCATACACACTGTCTGCCATCTACCCAGTACAGTTGAAACCGGGATTCATCTGTGAAGGGCACACTTCTCCATCGTGCCAGTGGCCATCGAAGGTGACCATTTGCCCACTGAATTCGGTTACGACACCTAACTGCAGTCAGGTCAAGACCCTGGTGAGGACAACGAGCAAGCAGATGACCTTCTCTAAGACGATTTCTGACAGTTTGTTCAGAAATTCTTTGGTTGTGCAAACCCACAGTTTCATCAGCTGTCTGGGTGGCTAGTCTCAGATGTTCCCGCAGGTAAAGAAGCTGGATGTGGAGGTCATGGGCTGACGTGGTTACATGTGGTCTATGGTTGTCAGGCTGGTTGGACGTACTGCAAAATTCCCTAAAATGACATTGGAGGCGGCTTATAGTAGAGAAATGAATGTTCAAATCTCTGGCAACAGCTCTGGTGGACATTCCTACAGTCAGCATGCCAATTGCATGTTCCCTCAACTTGAGACATATGTGGCATTGTGTTGTGTGACACATTTTAAAGTAGCCTTTTATTGTCCCCATCACAAGGTGCACCGATGTAATGATAATGCTGTTTAATAAGCTTCTTGATATGCCACGTCTGTCAGATGGATGGATTATCTTGGCAAAGTAGATATACTCAATAACAGGGATGTAAACAAATTTGTGCACAAATTTTGAGAGAAATAATCTTTTTGTGCGTATGGAAAATTTCTGATATATTTAATTTCAGCTCATGAAACATGGGACCAACACTTTACATGTTGCGATTTATATTTTTGTTCAGTATAAAATAATACCATTTATATGAACAGGTGGAAACCTGATCCCAGATCAGCACTCCTACTCTGAGAAGCTTTGGGGTCATTCCATTTGATTTCAATCACTTTTGACTGCATCCCTTTTGATTTGAACGAAACTTCCCGTATATGTTTGCCCATTGGTAGAAATGGTCAGAAAGTGACTTTTTTGAACCCGAATGACAAAACATTCAGGAGATAGAGGTACCCAAAGTTGACCCATTTTGCCTACCCCGTCACACCATGACACATCCATGTCTTCATCACTGGAAAAACTATTGTCATTTTTCCAACTTCAACTGCAGTTATCTAAAAACATTTAAAACCATAATTTCTGCATGTGTTGTAGCTTAGACCCTATTTTACATCATCTGAGGTGTTTGTGTTGTGCCCGCCATCAGTTGAATCAAATTGAAATTTCAACTTGGAGGTCCACCCATCAGAGAAAGTTGACTTGAATGGGAGTATAAGTTGTTTTATATTACACTGTCAATCTTCCACAGGAAACCTATTGAAATCATAGAAATATGGATAATAGAATAGTTATTCGCATTTTAAATTGACATTCTATGGTGGGTGGACCGACGGCCATCTTTGTGGTGGTAATTGGAAGATTTCAATAATATTTCAAGGGATAGGTCCATTCCATGAATTATGTTTCTATGATTGAAATGACACCCTGTATTCAAGAGCATGCTGTGTCTCAACTGATGGCAGGCACAACACATACATCTCAGATTATGAAAACTAGGGTTTAAACTACAACATAATAATTGATGCTAAAGGTAAAAATAAAAAAAACGCATACTTTTTATTTAAAAAAATAAATTAGCAAGAAAATATGAAATTGTTTGACAACCCTGTTTGTAACCTTTTAAAAGATATCAAACTCAATGGTTAGTCTTCTCCAGCTATGAAGACATGGATGTCCCTTGGTATTGGGTATGAAAAATGGGTCAACTTTGAGCACCTATCTCCTGAATGTTTTTGTCACTTTCTGACCACTTCTACCATGGGCAAATATGTATGTGTTGTTCAAATTAAAAGGGGTGTGGTCAAAAAGTGATTGAAATCCAATGGAACAATCCTTTGTAAATAAGGACCTCTGGTGTCGGGAGCCCATATGTGACCAGGGACCAGAATCTCTGTGGAATAACATGTCTTGCTCCAACGAAAGAAAGAACCGATTGGCATCCTGGCTACTACACAACCATAGATCTAACCATAGAGTTAAAGGGATAGTTCACCCAAATCAAAATGGATATCCCTGGCTGCACTGTACAACTATGGTTCTGTTACTAACTATACAGGCTATGTGCAAGGAAGGTCATACTTTATGACACTGCTGAATTCTCATCTAACCCTGAGTGGGAGGGATGACGTTACTCAGGCAAGCTCTTCCCCTCTCTCCCCCTCTGTACCATTTTAAAGGTCAAATGCTAATTTGGCCTTTTTTGGGAACCTTGTTGCTTTTATTTGTGCATTCCTCTTGTCTATATATAGTGTTTCCCATATCCTGCTACAAGGCCACCTGATTCAGTCCCAACCACCACTCCTACTCAAAGAACTGTTTAACCTGTCTCTCTCTCATATCCCAATCCCACCTCTGTGCTACATTCTTCTCCCCCCTCCCAACCCTGTTCTACTGTAAACTGTTTACACACAATGCAAGTGGTTGTCGTGACAACGGGCCAGGCTTGGGGGTGAGTTGCAGGTGTTCTTGTTTGGGTTTGAGGGAGCCCTCAAAGTTATTTTTTTTGAAGAACATTCCGCTCGTTTGGGTTCTGAGTTCTTATTTATTTATTTCAGATGGCCCGTCACCCATACAGGTTTATATCAACACAGAGGACCAGCTTCCTGTTATTTCAGCCCCTACACACACACTACTCAAACATATACACTACCGGTCAAAAGTTTTAGAACACCTACTCATTCAAGGATTTTTCTTTCTTTATACTATTTTCTACATTGTAGAATAGTAGTGAAGACATCAAAACTACCAGATAACACATATGGAATCATGTAGTAACCAAACAAGTGTCAAACAAATCAAAATATATGTTATATTTGAGATTCTTCAAATAGCCACCATTTGCCTTGATGACAGCTTTGCACACTCTTGGCATTCTCTCAACCAGCTTCACCTGGAATGCTTTTCCAACAGTCTTGGAGTTCCCACATATGCTGAGCACTTGTTGGCTGCTTTTCCTTCACTCTGTGGTCTGACTTATCACAAACCATCTCAATTTGGTTGAGGTCAGGGAGTTATGGAGGCCAGGTCATCTGATGCAGCACTCACTCCATCACTCCCTTTCTTGGTAAAATAGCCCTTACACAGCCTGGAGGGGTGTTGGGTCACTGTCCTGTTGAAAATCAAATGATACTCCCAATAAGCCCAAACCAGATTGGATGGCTTATTGCTGCAGAATACTGTGGTAGCCATGCTGATTAAGTGTCCCTTGATTTCTAAATAAATCACAGACAGTGTTACCAGCAAAGTCCTCCCACACCATAGCACATCCTCCTCCATGCTTTACAGTGGAAAATACACATGCGGGGATCATCCATTCACTCACACCACATCTCACAAAGACACGGAGGTTGGAACCAAAAATCTCCTGGACTCCAGACCAAATGACAAATTTCCACCGGTCTAATGTCCATTGCTTGTGTTTCTTGGCCAAAGTAAGTCTCTTCTTATTATTGGTGTCCTTTAGTAGTGGTTTATTTGAAGTAATTAGACCATGAAGGCCTGATTCACACAGTCTCTTCTGAACAGTTGATATTGATATGTGTCTGTTACTTGAACTCTGAAGCATTTATTTGGGCTGCAATTTCTGAGGTTGGTAACACTAATGAACTTATCCTCTGCAGCAGAGGAAGCTCTGGGTCTTCCTTTCCCGTGGCGGTCCTCATGAGCCAGTTTCATCATGGCGCTTGAGAGTATTTGCGATTGCACTTGAAGGAACTTTAAAAGTTCTTAATGTTCCGTATTGACTGACCTTCATGTCTTAAAGTAATGATGAACTGTCATTTCTCTTTGCTTATTTGAGCTGTTCTTGCCATAATATGGACATGGTCTTTTATCAAATAGGGCTATCTTCTGTATACCCCCCCCCCTACCTTGTCACAGCACAACTGATTGGCTCAATGCATTTAGAAGGAAAAAAAGGAAAAAAATTCCACAAATTAACTTCTAAGAAGGGGCACCTGTTAATTGAAATGCATTCCAGGTGAATAACTCATGACGCTGTTTGAGAGAAGGCCAAGAGTGTGCAAGCTGTAATCAAGGCAAAGGGTGACTATTTGAAGAATCTCAAATATAAAATATATTTGAATTTAACACTTTTTTTGGTTACTACATGATTCCATGTGTTATTTCACAGTTTTGACATCTTCACTATTATTCTACAATGTAGAAAATAGTAGAGATAAAGAAAACCCCTTGAATGAGTAGGTGTTCTAAAACTTTTGACCGGTAGTGTACCTTAAAGACATGCACCCACAACTACATAAATCGAGACGAGCACTCGCATTGTAAACAGGCTGTGCAAACGCAAGCACTCGGACACACTCACAAACAAACACGCATTCTACATGTGCTCACACACACGAACAGAGAAACACACATTACGTTACACACAGCTACACACAGAGACATACACATTGCCGTTAACACAAACACACAGAGATGCAAACATCCCTCTTCTCATCCCTGGTTGTCTGTTAAGGACAGTTATGTTTACGATTTATGTCCTTGCCATTCCCACTACAGATAAACAGATGGGGAGATTGCGTTGATGGCTGGACTGACTGACTGACTGCTGAATGTTGTCTGTGGGAAGCTTACATAGTCTCCGAGTAGGAGTGCTGATCTGGCATCAGTTTTGACTTTTAGATCATCATGAATAAGATTCAGACTGAATTTTATGGACAGATCCTAGATCAGCACTCATATTCTAAGACGCTTTGTGAATACGGGGCCCTTCTCACAATTGTTGGGTCGTTATTATTATCACCCAATCTACCTACCTCATCCCCATATTGTTTTTATTTACTTTTCTGCTTTTTGCACACCAGTATTTCTACTTGCACATCATCTGCACATCTGCACATCTGCACACCGGTTGGAGCGAGCGGTCGCATCTACACTTCGGTCCGCAGGTAGTATAACTTTTCATTACATTTCGTTATAGTACAACGGTTTGATTTGTCTTATCTTAGCAATTTATTCTTAGCTAGCTACATAGCCGTCTTTGTATCAACGACAATTGCATATTATCGTATTTCGTCGTCCTAACGTATCTGCCCAGCAGCTAGCTAACATCCACTGTCCACTAGCACTGTAGAAACTATTACACTCAACTGAACGACTCGATTAGCGTAGTGTCAGCTAGCTACATAGTTGTCTTCGCTGTCTTCGTATCCAAGATAATTGTGCAGTTTAGAGTGTGTAGACTTAGAGTGATTATCTTAATTTACCGAGGTTAGCTAGCCAGCTATTTGTCGTCCTTAACGTAGGAAATGCTGCTAGCTAGCTAGCCAACAGCTAGCCAACCTCTACCGAATTGAACTCCAACTACCCGGTCAACATTCCGCGTCGCTCCACAGGTAGTATCACATTTTTCATTTCACTTCATTACAGTACAACGGTTTGATTTGTTTGATCGTAGCTAGCCAGCTACATAGCCGTCTTTGTATCTAAGACAATTGTGTAGTCTAGAGCGATTTTCTAGGTTAGCTGGCCAGCTATTGTCGTTCTTTCAACGTAGCTAGCCAGCTAGCCCCCGAATAGCAGCACTGTAGTAACTATTACAGTACAACGGTTTGTTTTGTTTGATCGTAGCTAGCTAGCTACATAGCCGTCTTTGTATCTAAGACAATTGTGTAGCCTAGAGCGATTTTCTAGGTTAGCTGGCCAGCTATTGTCGTTCTCTTAACGTAGCTAGCCAGCTAGCCCCCGAATAGCAGCACTGTAGTAACTATTACAGTACAACGGTTTGTTTTGTTTGATCGTAGCTAGCTAGCTACATAGCCGTCTTTGTATCTAAGTCAATTGTTTAGCCTAGAGCGATTTTCTAGGTTAGCTACTTCGCAGCCACTACCAGCTAGCCTACTCCAGCAGTACTGTATCATTTCAATCATTTTAGTCTATAAGATTCTTGCTACGTAAGCTTAACTTTCTGAACATTCGAGACGTGTAGTCCACTTGTCATTCCAATCTCCTTTGCATTAGCGTAGCCTCTTCTGTACCCTGTCAACTATGTGTCTATCTATCCCTGTTCTCTCCTCTCTGCACAGACCATACAAACGCTCCACACCGCGTGGCCGCGGCCACCCTAATCTGGTGGTCCCAGCGCGCACGACCCACGTGGAGTTCCTGGTCTCCGGTAGCCTCTGGAACTGCCGATCTGCGGCCAACAAGGCAGAGTTCATCTCAGCCTATGCCTCCCTCCAGTCCCTCGACTTCCTGGCACTGACGGAAACATGGATCACCACAGATAACACTGCTACTCCTACTGCTCTCTCTTCGTCCGCCCACGTGTTCTCGCACACCCCGAGAGCTTCTGGTCAGCGGGGTGGTGGCACCGGGATCCTCATCTCTCCCAAGTGGTCATTCTCTCTCTCTCCCTTACCCATCTATCTATCGCCTCCTTTGAATTCCATGCTGTCACAGTTACCAGCCCTTTCAAGCTTAACATCCTTATCATTTATCGCCCTCCAGGTTCCCTCGGAGAGTTCATCAATGAGCTTGATGCCTTGATAAGCTCCTTTCCTGAGGACGGCTCACCTCTCACAGTCCTGGGCGACTTTAACCTCCCCACGTCTACCTTTGACTCATTCCTCTCTGCCTCCTTCTTTCCACTCCTCTCCTCTTTTGACCTCACCCTCTCACCTTCCCCCTACTCACAAGGCAGGCAATACGCTCGACCTCATCTTTACTAGATGCTGTTCTTCCACTAACCTCATTGCAACTCCCCTCCAAGTCTCCGACCACTACCTTGTATCCTTTTCCCTCTCGCTCTCATCCAACACTTCCCACACTGCCCCTACTCGGATGGTATCGCGCCGTCCCAACCTTCGCTCTCTCTCCCCCGCTACTCTCTCCTCTTCCATCCTATCATCTCTTCCCTCTGCTCATACCTTCTCCAACCTTTCTCCTGAGTCTGCCTCCTCAACCCTCCTCTCTTCCCTTTCTGCATCCTTTGACTCTCTATGTCCCCTATCCTCCAGGCCGGCTCGGTCCTCCCCTCCCGCTCCGTGGCTCGATGACTCATTGCGAGCTCACAGAACAGAGCTCCGGGCAGCCGAGCGGAAATGGAGGAAAACTCGCCTCCCTGC
Organism: Oncorhynchus masou masou; assembly: GCF_036934945.1. NCBI lineage: Eukaryota > Metazoa > Chordata > Actinopteri > Salmoniformes > Salmonidae > Oncorhynchus > Oncorhynchus masou. The sequence continues at coordinate 48,638,210 of NC_088220.1, read as the reverse complement.
GGACCTGGCATCCTTTCACTCCCTCCTCTCTACATTTTCCTCCTCTGTCTCTGCTGCTAAAGCCACTTTCTACCACTCTAAATTCCAAGCATCTGCCTCTAACCCTAGGAAGCTCTTTGCCACCTTCTCCTCCCTCCTGAATCCTCCTCCCCCTCCCCCTCCTCCCTCTCTGCAGATGACTTCGTCAACCATTTTGAAAAGAAGGTCGACGACATCCGATCCTCGTTTGCTAAGTCAAACGACACCGCTGGTTCTGCTCACACTGCCCTACCCTGTGCTCTGACCTCTTTCTCCCCTCTCTCTCCAGATGAAATCTCGCTTCTTGTGACGGCCGGCCGCCCAACAACCTGCCCGCTTGACCCTATCCCCTCCTCTCTTCTCCAGACCATTTCCGGGGACCTTCTCCCTTACCTCACCTCGCTCATCAACTCATCCCTGACCGCTGGCTACGTCCCTTCCGTCTTCAAGAGAGCGAGAGTTGCACCCCTTCTGAAAAAACCTACACTCGATCCCTCCGATGTCAACAACTACAGACCAGTATCCCTTCTTTCTTTTCTCTCCAAAACTCTTGAACGTGCCGTCCTTGGCCAGCTCTCCCACTATCTCTCTCAGAATGACCTTCTTGATCCAAATCAGTCAGGTTTCAAGACTAGTCATTCAACTGAGACTGCTCTTCTCTGTATCACGGAGGCGCTCCGCACTGCTAAAGCTAACTCTCTCTCCTCTGCTCTCATCCTTCTAGACCTATCGGCTGCCTTCGATACTGTGAACCATCAGATCCTCCTCTCCACCTTCTCCGAGTTGGGCATCTCCGGCGCGGCCCACGCTTGGATTGCGTCCTACCTGACAGGTCGCTCCTACCAGGTGGCGTGGCGAGAATCTGTCTCCTCGCCACGCGCTCTCACCACTGGTGTCCCCCAGGGCTCTGTTCTAGGCCCTCTCCTATTCTCGCTATACACCAAGTCACTTGGCTCTGTCATAACCTCACATGGCCTCTCCTATCATTGCTATGCAGACGACACACAATTAATCTTCTCCTTTCCCCCTTCTGATGACCAGGTGGCGAATCGCATCTCTGCATGTCTGGCAGACATATCAGTGTGGATGACGGATCACCACCTCAAGCTGAACCTCGGCAAGACGGAGCTGCTCTTCCTCCCGGGGAAGGACTGCCCGTTCCATGATCTCGCCATCACCGTTGACAACTCCATTGTGTCCTCCTCCCAGAGCGCTAAGAACCTTGGCGTGATCCTGGACAACACCCTGTCGTTCTCAACCAACATCATGGCGGTGGCCCGTTCCTGTAGGTTCATGCTCTACAACATCCGCAGAGTACGACCCTGCCTCACACAGGAAGCGGCGCAGGTCCTAATCCAGGCACTTGTCATCTCCCGTCTGGATTACTGCAACTCGCTGTTGGCTGGGCTCCCTGCCTGTGCCATTAAACCCCTACAACTCATCCAGAACGCCGCAGCCCGTCTGGTGTTCAACCTTCCCAAGTTCTCTCACATCACCCCGCTCCTCCGCTCTCTCCACTGGCTTCCAGTTGAAGCTCGCATCCGCTACAAGACCATGGTGCTTGCCTACGGAGCTGTGAGGGGAACGGCACCGCAGTACCTCCAGGCTCTGATCAGGCCCTACACCCAAGCAAGGGCACTGCGTTCATCCACCTCTGGCCTGCTCGCCTCCCTACCATTGAGGAAGTACAGTTCCCGCTCAGCCCAGTCAAAACTGTTCGCTGCTCTGGCCCCCAATGGTGGAACAAACTCCCTCACGACGCCAGGACAGCGGAGTCAATCACCACCTTCCGGAGACACCTGAAACCCCACCTCTTCAAGGAATACCTAGGATAAGATAAGTAATCCTTCTCACCACCCCCCCCCTTAATGATTTAGATGCACTATTGTAAAGTGGCTGTTCCACTGGATGTCAGAAGGTGAATTCACCAATTTGTAAGTCGCTCTGGATAAGAGCGTCTGCTAAATGACTTAAATGTAATGTAAATGTATCACTACAGTGTTAATTTGCTAAACTGTAATTACTTCGCTACTATGGCCTATTTATTGCCTCACCACCTCACACCATTTGCACACACTGTATATAGACTTTTTTTTCCTATTGTGTTATTGACTGTACGCTTGTTTATTCCATGTGTAACACTGTTGTTTGTGCCGCACTGCTTTGCTTTGCCTTGGCCAGGTCGCAGTTGTAAATGAGAACTTGGTCTCAACTAGCCTACCTGGTTAAGTAAAAGTGAAATACATTTTTTTATTATTATTTTTTATTTATTATGTCTGGTCCCGGGAATCAAACCCATAATCCTGGCGTAGCAAGCGTCATGCTCTACAACTGAACTACAGAGGACCTGTATGCGTTTGACTTCTGTAATTGGCATTAAGAATCTAAACATCCCCACTATTACAATAATAAATGATGATCGTTGCCACGGATTCAGCCCGTGCTTCCTATACAGTTCTACTGTTGACTGTGTGGTTGGTTTTGTAGGTCGCGTGGAGGAGAATGAAACAGTTCCCCCCTAAAGATGAGAACGGAATAGAGGTTCCAAGGGTAAACCGGCGGACAGGTCTACGGATGAGGCGAGTCAGACTGACTCTGAAAATACTCTTGGACACACAACTGCTCCTAATGCTACTCACTGTGGGCTCAGGTTGCCAAGACCGACTCAGTCTGGCCTCAACGGTTGGTATTGGCACCTGCATTCAAAAATAGACAGCCAATATCAATGGTTCATCGCCCACTCTCTGGCACTGCTTCACACATCCAGTTTGTTCAACGTGGAGTCTGAAAATACCTCAAACATAAATAGTTGACCTGCGTTTAGAGCTGTATGTATATACAGTAGACACAGGAAGATGAAGTACCACACCTCTGTCACCCCAGACACAGTCATGGTTCGGGGTCGTCGTTAAGGCAACACTGAACCGTGGAGAACCTTGAATGAATCAGCTGTCTGTTATTTCAATGTTCCGTGAGATCAACAATTAAAAACAGGTATTTTTGCTGACGATTATGGACGAGAGTGGACATGTTTTGGAGAAGTCGATCAAGACAAAGCTTTACTCCTCTGAGGTCACTGTCATTTACAGTCACACATTTGTGTGTGTGTGTGTTGCATAGACCGTTTGAGCAGATGAATGATGAAAAGGCTTGGCCTGCACTAGACCGCTTGAATGGGGCTAGTAGGGAAGTCCCCTGTGCTGCTCTAGACAGCTTGAATGGGGCTAGTAGGGAAGTCCCCTGTGCTGCTCTAGACAGCTTGAATGGGGCTAGTGGGGAAGTCCCCTGTGCTGCTCTCGACAGCTTGAATGGGGCTAGTGGGGAAGTCCCCTGTGCTGCTCTAGACAGCTTGAATGGGGCTAGTGGGGAAGTCCCCTGTGCTGCTCTAGACAGCTTGAATGGGACTCTAACCTCCACACACATGCTAGTTTATAAAATCATTGTCTTGATAAGGACGAACACTCCCCCACACGCATACACACACAATCTTCAACACACACCCTGGTCCACGTTTGCCCGCTCACCGACCTTGTCTTCAGTATTTGCTCTGATGATATCATTGAATGTGTTTCTGGGGGAAGGAGGGGCGGGATGTCGGACAGACAGTGTGTTTGTGTGTGTTAGGGAGAAAGTAAAAGTTTCATCATGTAACCTGAAAGGAAAGTGTTGGTACTGCAGGTATTGTCTTGCATTTGCAGGTTTTAGTCAATAGGACACAGAGAGGAAACCTGTTGGCTCTCATAGTCCCCCGATGAGGGGGAGTCTGGATGAACGAGGGGGAGTCTGGATGAACGAGGGGGAGTCTGGATGAACGAGGGGGAGTCTGGATGAACGAGGGGGAGTCTGGATGAACGAGGGGGAGTCTGGATGAACGAGGGGGAGTCTGGATGAACGAGGGGGAGGGAGGCCAGAGGGTTGTTGGCATGACTGACCCCCTCCTGCCACCATCTCCCTCTCCCTGACTGTCTCGGAAACAGTGAGCTCAGGAGAATGGAATCTTATCTCTGCAAAAATGCACTTTGGAATTCCTTGCCAGTGAATGCAAAACACTCTGTGTGTGTGTGTGTGTGTGTGTGTGTGTGTGTGTACACATGTTGTGTGGTTTGTGTGCACAAGAGTCTGTGCATGTGTGTTTGTTTTGTGGTCTACGACTTAACCCAATTATTTAATGTGAACTGTAAATGAAAGTCTTTCTCTGTGTTCCTCCTCATCCCTCACACTGCAGTCCACTCTCTGACATCAAGATCAAATTGTATTACCCAGCACGCTACACTCACAAACCATCCATTCCACTTTTTGTCCCGCAGTGTCATTCCTTCAGAGGCCAAACCCAGTATAGCTTGTTCTCAACCTTCTAATGGCAACTGCATGCACTTCGAATGATCTTTCCTTCAAATGTTTAAAGATGAATACTTTCATTTGATCTTCAATATATTTTGAATACGGTATTAAGGTAGTGGTGCTGTCAATCAAATATTCCCATATACAGATATAGGATCTTAATTTAAGACGGTTTACTACAGCTGGAAAATAATCCTGCCGCAACAGGAAATGTGAATTATTATGTGGATTTTAATTAATGGACATTTTTTATTGGAGTTGACATTTTTTGTTTGGGCAAATCAAGTCTGACATTTTTAAAGTGGAAATTACAAACTTTAGAAGCCTTTTTAAACCTTGAATACACTACAAGTTTGCATTTCCTGCTGTTTTGGGAAATTCCAATCAAATTAAGATCCTACATCTGTAAGTAAAATGTTTCTATTTTCAATTGAAGTTTTCATCCAATATTGCTACAAAATTACCAGTGCTCAGTTAAGCAATAAGGCCCAAGGAGTTGTGGTATATAAGGGCTGTTCTTATACATGATGGATACAGCCCCCTAACCCCTAGGTTCCTTATTGCTATTATAAACTGGTTACAAACATAATTAGAACAGTAAAAATACATGTTTGGTCATACTAGTGGTATACGGTCTGATATACCACGGCTTTCAGCCAATCAGCATTCAGGACTCGAACCACCCAGTTTATAATAGCCAATGGTGTGCTAGAAAGCCTATCTTATATACTTACATAGTGACGTCAAAGAACGTGTGTCATGCACCATGTGTGTGCAGTTCTGAGTTTAATGAGGAGGTTACCTGAGCAAACAGATGTTTAGTTGGGCACAGATAAGGAGTGCGGTTTGGACCAGTCATTTGAAACTTTATCGCAGATATAAAGTGGCTCGTAAATTCTCCCATTATCGCCTGAGAAGCAGTTCTGCTCAAGCTGAACACCAGTTCGGCTGTTTGTGTTATTGCTGAGGCCAAGGATCACGCCATCGTCTATACAGCTTTTACTGCCCTCCTCCCCACCTCACTTCCTGATTTTTACGCCTATGGCTATGCTCTTCTCAGTCCCACCTGACTCTACAATCCATCATCTTTAATTCCGCGATTACTTGAGCAGTAACATGGATGCGATGTCTCTGGATGGTTGTCAGCCGTGTAGGAGCTCAGTGAATCAAACCACAACAGAAGTAGGCCCTCGTGTGCACAGTCTATTTCTTTGTGGACTTTTCCCATTTCAGACACACAAAGGGGCAACCATGTTCATACAATACAGTATTTGTACATTAAGTGCGTGTGCTGATGCGCTAAAATACGCCATGATGACAATATAGGCAACAACTTCAAGTGAAGGGTACAGAGGGATTAAGGGCCCTCGTCTCTGTCCCCTCTCCTCCAGATGTGACTCCAGTCAGGGTAGTGGACAGGAAAAGGGTTGAGAAATTGGGGGGGGGGGGGACTCCGGTCGGCTTGTTAAGAGAGCGGTGAGGTATTACTTTAAAAGCTCCTCCACCCCCGTCGGAATGTGGAGAGGGGAGAACGTGGGACAGCGGACGTCTTTTCCAGAGGACGGGAAACCTGGAGGCAGAAGTGGAGTTATACCACTGCTCTTGTGATGAATGGTCCTTGCCGTAGCCTACTCTGACTGAAGGGTCCGTATGTAGCAGATGGGAGTCAGCCTGAACTATCCCCACTTGCGCTGCCGAATAGCTAGCTTTTCGGTGGCGTAATTGGGTAAGACGCTTAAGGGCGGTGGTCACGCGTTCGCAAGGCAGAGGTACTGGGTTTGAGCCTCGGTAAGAGCTGAATCAGGAGGAAAGTGGTCCTCGCTAAAGCAAGCAACGTGACATCCTTTACACATCCATTAGCCTACTCACTGACAGACTGGACAGGATAATGTTAGGGTCCCACCAAACATGTAACAGCATGTGTTGCTTCCTAGTGGCCTCTTATTTGGTTAGAATGTCCCCACGAATCCATAGGTACAAAGAAAAATACTGTACATCACGATCAAAGCAAATACTGCTGTGAAATACACTGTAAATAATTACAGTGTAATTGTTCAGATGACACAGATAACACTCGGTAAATTGTCTGAGCCTACAGATGGGAAGGCGTGTGTGTTGTCCCTCTGGACCAGGGAAATTCATCAGACTGGGTGAATTGATGGGAGTTGGGGTTGTGTGTGTGTGTGTTTGGGGGGGGGGCAGAGGGACGGGAAATAAAGTGATTCTCCAGATGAAATCTAATATGTGAGACGATACATCCTAAAGAGACGTTTCCTCATAGCCCTGCCCGATGAATACCAATTCGGTGGCCGCCGCTGGAAGGACGATTGCACCTTGCTTGAATAACGCAGTGGAGAATTACAATGTGCCTTCTTTTTTTCTTTTTTGGCTCGTTCCATCCAATCACATCCCCCAAATTGTAGTGACTTTATCCTCCCCTATGAGTCATCCATTCATGCCTTGGTCTGGTAAGAGAATATGTTTGGTCTTATTCAGTAACATAGTCATGAATTGATAATGGAGATTGTAATGTCTGTGAACATGTTAGCTTATAATGAAAATGGTGTCAATGAAAATCAGTGGGTGAGTTTGTGAAAGTAATAATGGAAAATAAAACAATTAGCCAGTCCACTCTGATCTTATCTCTAACTGTGTGTGTGTGTGTGTGTGTGTGATAGTAGTGGGGGTGGTCTGACTTGGTGACATCACGATCAGGGAGGATCCAAATGACCAGGAAAGTCAATTAGAGTTAAACTGAGTTTACCAGCTGGACTCTCGGTATAGCATAAGAGAGAGGGAGAGGGAGAGGGAGGAAAAAGGGGAGGAGAGACAAAGAGAATGAGAGACAGAGGAAGGGAGACACATTTAGGAAGCTGAGGACAAGAGGGCATTTTTGTTGTTGTTCGCAGGTTACAGAACTCTCCAGACATATTTTTCTTGTGCAGGTCCATACAGTAGCTATATTGCACGTCTATCTATCTCTCCGTGTCTGAGCAGAGGTGGAAGTGTCGGCGACAGAGAGAGGGAGTTGCCTGTTTGAAGAGGTCAGGCAGACAGGGGAAAGCCGGTGGATATGTTTTAAGAGGCCGCTTATCTGAAACTGACAACAGGATGAGAGGGTGAGTGAGAGGGGAGAGCCCAGCAGTACAGGGGGAGAACCATGGAGAGTACAGCATCCTCATCCACAGCCCACTCACAGAGGAGACACAGACACAGGCTAACCTAAGAGAGACAAACAGAGAGAGAAAGCGGGGGAAGGAAAGAGAGAGGAAGAGAGGTAAAAGAGTTTACTTTGTCCACTCTGTCCAACGGAGAGGGAGCGAGAGACGATGGTTCGTAACACTGGAGCTCTAGGATAAACCATGGACTCTGCACACCTCCTACCACGCCTGGACGTGAGTATTGCACACACATACACTCTCTCTCTCTCACAACACACGCAAACACACACATATACATGTATGTCAAGCCAACTCTGCCTGGCCACGGGAACTTCACTGCTCAAACCATTAGCCACTCGAGGGAGAACAAACACATGCTCACTTACACGCAGATGCTGGCATGCTGTGTTGCTCGCAATCAAACGCTTATAAGCGAGGGTCCAAGAATAATGTGACTTGTGTTTTCAGAGGACCTAATGTAACTTACTTCTCTGTAGGAGTGTAAAGGCATTGAACTATTCCTCAGTGTTGATGGTAAACACAGCTTTCACATGAACCGGTGCTGCTTTTGTCTTTTCCACCTCTGTCTGTGTCGACAGGACGTGTGAAGATGTTTTTGACGTGTCTGATGTCACGTGTCGTGCATGTCACTGTTTCCACCAATGCATCTGCCTCCGCAAAGCCTCCTGCTAACTAAAACACCGCCTCCTGGCGTCTGTCGCTTAACTCTCTGACGCTCAGATCATCCAAAACATAGTTCTGAGTGAAACATTATGGATCACAGCGAGAAATGGCGTGAACACTGAGGCATACAGTTGTGAATGTCCTAGTTGAAATAGATGAAGATCTACAAGAGCTGAAAAGCTTCCAGTGACTTGTAGTTCTGGTTGAAATAGATGGAGGTTAAAGGTGACCTGTTGATCTGCTGCACTGTATGGGCTAGTTAGACTCTTTAAAAAAAATGGACCTGGGAATGAAGGTCCTGGCAGTGGTGACTACTATACTGTACATAGGGGTATCTGGCTAAATGTCTTTCCTAGGGTACAGGTAGCTGACGCTCCAGATCAAATGTCATTTGTCACACGCTTCGGAGACAACAGGTGTAGACCAACAGTGAAATGCTTACTTGCGGGTCCATTTTTAACAATGCAGAGTTAAAGATAAACATATTAAAAAAATAATGAATAGAAATGGTGAGATGAAGAATTAAACACACTGAATAACGAATACAAATAACATGGATATATGCAGTGGGTTGCCAGTACTGATTTGATGTGTAGGGGTACGAGGTATTTGAGGTAGATATGTACATATAGGTAGGGGTAAAGTGACTAGGCAACAGGATAGATAGACAGTAGTAGCAGCGTATATGGCGAGTGTGAAAGTGTGTGGCGTCAGTATGCAGGTGTGTGCGTCTTATATGTGTGTGGGTGTTTGTAGTGTGCATGTCAAATCAAATCAAATTTTATTGGTCCCATACACATATTTAGCAGATGTTATTGCTGTTGTAGCAAAATGCTTATATGTGTGTTGGGGTGTATGTATGTGTGTGGGTAGAGTCCAGTGTGTGAACATAGTCAGTGCACGAGAGTTAGTGCAAAAAAGGGTCAATGCTGGTAGTCCAGGTAACCATTTATTTAGCCATTAAGGAGTCTTGTTTAGTAGTCTTGTGGCTTGGGGATAGAAGCTGTTCAGGGTCATGTTGGTTCCAGACTGGTACTGCTTGCTATGAGGTAGCAGAGAGAACAGTCTATGGCTTGAGTGGCTGGAGTCTTTGACAATTTTTTGGGCCTTCCTCTGACACTGCCTGGTATAGAGGTCCTGGATGGCAGGAAGCTCGGCCCAAGTGATGTACTGGGCCGTACGCACCACCCTCTGTAGGGCCTTGCAGTCAGGTACCTTGCAGTTGCAGTTTCTAGCGATGTTGTGAGAGTGTTGGTTGATTCCCCAGTAGCTGGAAAGTGTAATCTCAACCCTTTCAGCCGACACTGGTTTCTCCTCTCTCTCTGTGTGTGTGTGTGTGTGTGTGTGTGTGTGTGTGTGTGTGTGTGTGTGTGTGTGTGTGTGTGTGTGTGTGTGTGTGTGTGTGTGTGTGTGTGTGTGTGTGTCCAAGCATTTGACATTCTTTGCGATTGTTTGTGTGTGATGCATGTGCAGCGCTATGCATGAAAACATTCTAATCAATCGGCTTTTGTCCATCATATACATTCATATACACACAACACACATATTTGTACCTCTTGGCTTGTATTTCCATGTACGTGTTTGCGCTCTGCCTGCGTGGTGCATACGCGTGGAGCCGTAATTATCATAAAGGTTTGTTGAGGAAGGCAAGCGGCAGGCTGAAGTCTGGACTGCCCGTGTCATTAACCTCTTAATCGCCCCAGCTTAGGAAAAGTATAATACACTCTAATAAAACCACACAGCAGGCAACTAGGAATATTATTCTAATGATTTCAACTGTCATGCTTCAAAAAATGTCACTCTTACCTCTTCGTTTCAGCCTGATACATTAAATCATAAAGCAGTGAACGCGGTCGTCATTCAAGATCGGTCGCGTGTTAGCGGTGGAGAGAGAAGTGTGAGGATCATTCCGGATGCATTAGAGGTGTCCGTTTCAGGTGATTTTGAGAATGGTCCACAGAAATGCGGGTTGAGCAAGTTCGAAAAAAACAAAAACATTCTTGGGATGTGTGTGTGTGAGCTTTGTACAAAAGCTGAAGAACATACGCACACCCAGGGACTTTCCGAAAGGTGCTGGAGTTGTACACTGCTGCTCATGCTCCCAGGTGATATTTATTCATAACAACGTTTCGACCCTTAGGTCTTCATCAAGCATCCGTATCCCAGGTGGGGGTGGAAGGTCCTATATATAGTGACAGTACTTAGTGACATCACTTCAATATTAAATTAGGGTGGGGGGGGGGAACACAATAATTTGGACATTTTGAAACTATAAAACGCTTTCAAGTCAAAACCCTGGTTAAGTCCAAGAGGAGAAAGTGTGTTGAGCCTGTGGATCCAGGCCATGAGCAGCAGTGTGTTTGTGAGCTTGCACATGTTTGTGTGTGTGCGAGTATAAGATTTCCAAGACATGCAGTAATTATGACATGGGCAGAGACTCTATGTGTGTGTTAGAGAGCGAGCGAGGGAGGGAGAGAAGGAATCTGGGGAAAGAAAAACGGGAAGAACAACAGGAAGGGAAAGTGGCGGGACCAGGCGTAACACGAAGACAGCGGCCGTGGATAAATCAGCCGGCTGCGGTGACACTGGGCCCTCTCGCCCGACAACACTCAGCAGCATCCTTCCGCAAAAACACCATTCATTTCGAGGGCTTAGGAAAAAGACCAACACAAGAGACAGAGGGGTAGATAAATAAAGATAGGGAGAGAAAGAAAAATAGAGATTGGGAAAGAGAGAAACATGTAGATAAAGAAGAATGGGGAGACAGGGAACACAGAGGGGGGGCAGGGGAAGAGATATGGAAAAGGACAAGTAGTGATAGAGAGAGAAGAGGGATACATCTGTCTTCCCTTCTCTCTCTTTGCCTCTCTCTATTTTCTAAATCTGTCTTTCCTCTGCCCCCCATAGAAGTAGAAGATATCCAGAGAATAGACTTGAAAGAAATGGAGGGGAACTAAGAGAGAATGAGGGGGACAGAAACAGAAAGAGAGGAGGAGATAAGGAGATAAAGAGGGACTAAGAAAAGGAGAGACTAAAAGAGAGAGGGAAAGAGAGGGAAAGAGATACTTATGTTGGTCTGTTTTGATCTGTGAGTTCAGAGGAACAGCCTGATTGCCACCCATCTCTCGTCTGCGTGCGCCTGGGATCACGCTACCGTCTGCTCTGAGTCAGACATCATCTGATACGTCTGAGAGCACCACCTCACCCCTCACCTCCCCCGGAAGACTCGATTAGTCCCATTTCAGAGGAGGGAGAGAGCGGGGGATGAAGGGAAAGCAATCGCATGGATGTTACCATCCAGGATGAATGGAGAGGGGGGCGGGTCGACGGAGGGGATGGCAGATAGAGGCCAAATTAAGTTGAGGAACTTTTCTCCCAGTTTAGATTAGCTGGAGAGACACAGGGAGATGGGTGGACATACTCTCGATGGATGAACGGCAGGGTGTCCTCTGACTCCCCTCCTCCCACTTCTGAAACAAACCTTTGAACCTTCATTAAGGGGGTGGGGGGTATCCTTAATCTAGTTGTCAAGCCATAGGACGCCATGGGAAAGGGTGTACAGTTGTGGCTCTCTAATCATCCTCTAATTCCCCCGTAGTGTTGCCTCAGGTGGAGAAGCATGGGGTGGAGAGACATTACTTGGGGTGGGGCCGACTGAGTTAATGGGTAGTGAACAGAGTTCCACGCTCACGGCCTATTTTCCCAGGGTATTGCTGTGTCTGTTCTCTCTCACACACACACACACACACACACCCTGTGACCACCTTGTAAACCTTACTCTGACACTATGGCATGATTATCTATTATTATGGTGTAGTTATGTGTTCGTTGTACCATAAATGCCTCAGTTATCCTGCCATGTTGGACTTAATAAATTCTCAGCTCAGTACAGTGATGCGATAGGCAGGGAGTGATAAGATTAAGAGAGAGCTTCGCTCTAGTCTGTAGGGAGAAACGGGACGTTGAGTTCTATTTCGTTTGCATTCAATGAGAAGTATCTTTTCTTCTTAGAATAATGACGACATCTCTCATTTCTTTAGTTGTAAGATGATGGTAAAGCAGACAGGTTGGGAGAAGAGAAGTCATGGCCCAGCCCAGGTCTCAGTTTCTACACGAGCCTACTAGCTTTGAATGCTTTGAACCAAATCTAGGGTGAGCTTACCCTCTTGCTAACGGCAAACTGACCTTCTAGTTAAGTGTCCAGGGCCAACTTCATCCTACTTTGAACAATAGACAGGTCAGACACCCCTACCCTGACCCCTGACCTCCTGACTCCAGAGGGCACAAGGCCATTAAGGTCTATAGTTTCTAATTAGTGGCTCAATCATTAACAGCTGTACTACAGAGACATGAGGTGGTAACCTGGCTGGCTGGGTCATTAATGCTATGACCTCCAGCACTGGGCCTTTTCCCGCGCAGCAGACAGGTCAGTTAGCAACTATGGTCTCAAGTATTTGGTTGAAGCTACTGTATAGGTCCATTCAGCAAATACACTCTGGAGAGTAAATTGGAGCAATAGAGTTAAAGTACAGTAGCTACACTAGTTATTATTCTCCATTAAAGTCAACTACCTTTAGCTAATTTATGGTCTTAGCAGTACTACTATTAAAGTTCTCCTAAATCACACAGACACACACACACACACACACTGAATATAGCCTCTGCTTAATCACTTGTATCCCCTTGTGCTTGAGTTTCCTAGGAGATGGGGCCTTGGCAACACATAGCAATAAATTAACATTAAGGAAAACAAAGTGGTGCTGTTTTTACAGCCATGTGTATCCAGCAAACAACTTCACATGGACTCCAGCAGTACATTTGATGTCGCACCAGCATTACGTCCTAAAAGCCTGACGAGCAGTGTGTGAATTACAAGGGGGAGGGGGCATTACAGGGGGGAGCCATTCTCCTAATGGATTAAAATGCACGTTTGTACTGCTGCAGTGGTAAATATGAAAATATTTCAAAAGCTTATTCCAAATTAAACAAACACCCCCACCTCTCTCTCATGGTTTAAGGCCAGTGACAGTTGATTCAGGTTCTTTCAATTACATTCAGCTCTCTCCTCAGCCTAAATTCCTCTCTCTCTGCCTCACTCACTGCCTTGAGCTTTCGCTAGAAGACTTGCAACGTTGTATCGACTGGGCCCAGCCCACTAGCGACCTTGCAACATTATCAACTGGGTCTAGTCCGCTAGCCGAACTTACATAATTGTTTCAACCAAGCCCGCACGGTTTCCTGTGCCAATGCACTCAGGACAGACAGAGCTGTATTTGCGTCCCGTAATTCAGCCCTTTTAAAGATGTCCCGACTTTACTTTTGACAAAGAAATGTACATTTGTCAGCAAGACTCATCTATTAGACCTCACGTTAAGACCCAGCTGCTGACAGTTCAGAGTAACAAACGTTTTTTTTTACAAAAACAAGGGGCAGGCAAACGACAGGTCAAGGGGCAGGCAGAGGTCAGTAATCCAGGGCAGAGTCCGAAAGGTACAGAATGGCAGGCAGGCTCAGGGTCAGGGCAGGCAGAGGTCAGTAATCCAGAGCAGAGTCCGAAAGGTACAGAATGGCAGGCAGAGGTCAGTAATCCAGGGCAGTGTCACAAGGTACAGAATGGCAGGGTCAGGGCAGGGAAAATGGTCAAAACTGGGAAAACAGGGACTCGAGAGAAAAACGCTGGTATGCCTGAGGAGACGAGGCGAACTGGCAACAGACAAACAGAAAACACAGGTATAAATGCACAGTGGCTAATGGGCGACACCTGGAGGGGGGTGGAGACAAGCACAAGACAGGTGAAACAGATCAGGGTGTGACAGCATCTATTCATTCCGGCCACAAGAGTTTAGTACTAATGACAATCGCCCAATGTCATAAAACATTTGATGTTTTGTAACAGATGTCTCTTTCCATTCATTGGAATGCTAGAATTATTTTGTGGTGGATGAACATGCACAGGTAGCTTACGTTTTTTAAGTGATTTGTTTGACAATCGGATGAAAACATCATGACTGGTTGTGTTCAGGCCACATTAAAGGTAATACATGTTTATTGTCTGAATGTCACGGTATGATTCATACTCTGCTGACGAGGAATTATTATGGTGGGGACTGGGAGAGGAGAAAACAAGCGGATGATATAGTGGTAGTAGTTTCTCTCATAAGATTTAAGTTGTGAGTAGTGGTATTTTAATCCCCCCAACTCCAATTTACTGAAAGACATTAAACATATGGTATATGAATCTTAATGAACACTTGTGACTTTAAAGGGCACCACTGGAAGCGTCAAAAAGTGACAGATTTAAGCGTTCCGTTTCCTCTTCTCCCTGAAATAAACCCTAACTTAACTCCTCTCCTCACATTCTCTTCCCCCTCATCTAGATCCACCATGTTCACTGCTAAACTATTGGTCCTGATGGTCCTGCTGCTACCTCAAGCCTCGCCTGGGCGCCAGGGCTTTGCCACCGAGCCCGATGGCAGTGAGCCGTCGTTGCCACCGTCATCACCCACCCCCCTGGAGCCCAGCCTGGCCCAGACAATCCAGAACCTATTACTGAGCCGCCTGGGCCTGCAGTCCCACCCCAACCCCCGGCCAGGTGCGCCCATCCCCCAGTACATACTGGACCTCTATCGCTTCCACGCCCAGCAGTACCACCTAGTCCAGGATCCACACTTCAGCTACCCCAGCCAGCATGTCCAGGAGGCCAACACCGTACGCAGCTTCCACCACACAGGTAACAATACACATAGGCCCATATCCCCAAAAGCACCTCCGGGTAAGAGTGCTGATCTAGGATTAGTTTAGCCTTTTAGATGATCATGAATAAGATCATATGGACAGATCCTAGATCAGCACTCCTAATCTGAGACAGTTTGTGGATAGTTTGCAAAGCTGTTCTCCCTTGTCCTACCACCATTTGGTATCAGTTCCACAGTATGTTTTTAATAGACACTGTTCTACACATTCCATTTGTAGTTTCAGTCAGGGTTAGATGGCATTGATGACGACAGGGCTGTGATACCCAGTCTCTTTCTGTTATGACTCCACCTTAGCAGTCAGTAGGCTTCAAATCCAGACCATCTATTTTCCATTTGATAACATGAATGTTTCCATAACACTCACAAGCTAACCAGTCCTATTCTGATGCTAGTGTGTGCAAAGGAAAGCTTATCTAACTGTTTATGGCACTGAATGTGTCTGACCTTTTTAAAGTTAAGGGTTGACAGGTCAATTTACATTGTATTTGACATTGTGAGATTACAATGTTTGATTTAGAAAATCCTACAAGAGAGACCTCCAAGGAACTGTGGAGCACATCAATTTTGTTTTACAAATTGAACCTTCTTCTTTGACCTATCTTAACCTCTCTTTCTCGTTCTCTCTCCCTCCCTCCCTCCTCTATCTCAGCGTCTACCAGCCCCTCACTCCCCCTTGAAAAGAGGCTGACCACCGCGAGTAACAACAAGGTCCCCATCTCCTTCAACGTGTCCTCCATCCCCCAGGATGAGCGTGTGGTTTCTGCCGAGCTGCGTTTCTTCCGGGGTGGTGGGGCTAGCCTAGGCCCCGGGGCCCACAAGGTCAGCCTGTTCCTCGATGGAGGCACTGGGGACTCTGAGCCCACTCTGCTGGAGTCACGGCTCCTCACAGGGGCCCCCAGAACCAGGCCAGCTGACTCCTGGGAGGCCTTCAGCCTCAGCACTGAACTCTTCGTAGGGGCCCACGCTTGGACCGGCAGCCTGGCCTTCCTCCTGGAGGTGACCCCTCTCGGTAACACCACCCTCCTCACCCCCCCTGACCATGATGCTCTACCACTCTCCACTGGGGAGGAAGGTCGCAGAGAGGGACACTTGAGGGTGCGCAGGTCTCTGGGACAGGATGAGCACAGCTGGGCACGGGAGAGACCCCTGCTGGTTACTTACAGCCATGACGGGCACGGGGAGCCACTAGCCGCCCATGGCCGGAGAACCTCTGACACTGCCCAGAGGATGAGGGGGAGGAAGCGGACCAGAGAAAGGGGCAGGAGCAACAGCAGGGACCGGGACCGGGAAAGGGACAGAGACAGAGACTGGAGCGCCAGCCCTGGCTGGGGCGGTAGCTGGGACGAGGGTGGAAGGGTGAAGCGCAATGGTGGCCGCGCGGCGAAACTGAAGCGCCTGTCCCGCGCCCGCTGCCGCCGCCACCCGCTCTACGTGGACTTCAAAGACGTGGGCTGGAACAAGTGGATCGTGGCGCCTAGCGGCTACGACGCCTTCTTCTGCCTGGGGGAGTGCCGCTTCCCGCTCACCCACCACATGAACTCATCCAGCCACGCCATGGTGCAGACGCTGGTGAACTCGGTGAACGGAGCCGTGCCGCGGGCCTGCTGCGTGCCCACCGCCCTCAGCCCCATCGCCATGCTCTACCTGGACCCGCAGGACCGCGTGGTGCTCAAAAACTACCAGGACATGGTGGTGGAGGGCTGTGGATGCCGGTAACGGGAAACAAAAGAGAGGGAGGGAGGAGAGCGAGGGAAGGAGAGACTGATGAGGTAGGGAAAGAGAGCAAGGACAGAACCCAGCCCAGCAGGACCATGTGAGACAAGCGTACCTGGACCTTCTGGTGGTGGGATGAAAATTCTAGTAGCGGGGGGGGGGCAGGAGAGATGGATGAGGGAGGAAGGGAAGAGACAGGAATGTAGAACCCAATCCAGCAGGACCAAGTGGTTTCTAAGAAGTATAGGTGTTGGAGGGCCACAGCTGTCAGTAGTGGAAATAAAGAGAGGATAGGGAGGGAGAGAGAGAGAGAGAGAGAGAGGAAAAACCAGAGACAGAAGAGCCCCCTCAGAACACAGTGCAGTGCTTCAGAACTACTGCATAGCGAGAGAGAGAAAAGAGAAGGAGAGAAACACGAAGCAGTCTCCCACATCCCAGTAGGGGTAGAGGATGCTGCTGACAGAAGAAGAGAGGAACGACAGCCAGGAGTAAAGGAGAGAATCCTCCCATTAGCCCCACCTCTTCTCCGTCTATAGAACTCCTGAGCTTGTTCAATGCTCACTCGCCAGCCCTATACGTGTCTGTAATGTGTCTGTATCTGTGTCTTTCCGTGCTCAGTGTGTCGCTCACATCCTCATTGCAACATCAATCTGTGAAGGAGATGCACTCGACCAGTGGAGTCGAAGACCAAGGGGACTGGCAAGAGATGAAGATATCAGTGCCATATTATACTATCTAATACGGTGGACATATTATCAAGAGTGACGTTATAGTGCAGAGAAAGCTGTCACGTGACCCATATGAGGAGGATGGAAACGTATAACCTTTGCATCTGTGACACCATCCTTAAACTAACTCATCTAATGTATCTGGGCCAATGGACAGCTACCGATCTCTCATCAAGAGAGACATTGACGGACACTCCTCATAGACTAAATAGATGTGGACTTCTCAGACAGACACACAGACAGGCAAATTGTCCGCGCCAAGCATCCCGTCATGAGATATTTAAAACCGCAACAATAATACGGAGGAATTATTATGCTATTGTTTGAATGTACTACCATCATTTATTATTTAAAAGCTACAATGTTTTTTGTACATTTCCTTTGCAGAGATTAAGAAAAAATCTGAAAACTGTTGTCGTCAAAGTAATTCCATTACATCTAACTTAAAAGTCACATTTAGGTATTTAAATAGCAACCACATATTGTGTATTTAACCTTGAAAATATTTCAGATATCTGCTCTCTACAAAGCCACATTCACAGTACCGTAATACATGTAAAGCTGGAGCCTGCAGTCCTTATAGTAGCTTTGGTACAGCAAGTTATGGTGGCTTTTGGTGTCCTACACATAATGGAGCAGTCAAAAGCTCGAGAAATTCCACATATCAAGGCTCTGTGTATTGCAATCCACTGAATCGCGTAACAACAACACAATGTCATCCTCACCACAGGTGTCTTTTCTAGTAGAGTGCATGTTTAATTTTTTTTTTTAAAGAACGGCTAATGTTAAAGCAGTTGATTTCCAGTGCCTTTCGGGGGTTTTGCAGGTGTTTTAGAGTATTTTGAGTATCTTTCCAGTCATTTGCTTTTCCCTCTATTTAAATGGAAGCATTTAAACAACAGTCTGTAAAATGTTTGACATTGTCTGAAGACGTGGTGATACCTGTAATAAAACAGAGACAAAGCAACACCTCTGTCACATGATTGAGTTTTTAAAATCAACCACGTTTCCTTGTTGCTGTTCCTCTGCTAGTGTTCTGAGGACATATTGCTCTGAGCCTATGCACAAGGACAAGGGGAGAGCAGAGTGGAACTGTCAAATCCTCCCATTGGTCAGACTCTTTCAATCACAAATTGCCTCATAGATTGGCAACCGAGCTAACATTATCCATGATCAGAAAGGAGGAAGGAAGCCAGTGCTCCCTTGGGCAACCCAGTACAAACCGGATTTGGCTATAGGCCTCGAGTAACTATATAGTCCCACTAACACACACAGGCCTGGGATAGAAGGGCATGAGGAGAATGCTATACATGGGGCAGATCTCTTACTGGCAAAACCACTGCACCATCTTATCAATTCACACCCGGCCTATGATGCAGCCCACATATGTTTCTGATCCCCAGATCCTACCCAGACAGCTACTGAGCCTCTGAGCTTACAGCAGTCCGTGTGCTCGGCCACGTTGTGAATGTGGGGGTCAAACCAACTCAACAGCTTTCTTGAACCCGCATTCCTGTGTGTTGAAAGGAACTACCCCCCCCGCCCCCCATCCCTCCTCCAGATGGATCGGCTCACTGCTAGTGAAGGATCGGGAGGTGAACAGTGTGAAAGCCACAGCCGCGTTGCTCTGTCCTAGGGAGGGGCGAATCTCCTCCCCTCCTGTCGGATGCTGGACGTGGTCCAGAACTCGTCGGCTACAGCTGGAGCTGTCCAGATTCTTCTTACATATCACCTCTCAACAGCTGTCAACAGCAGCACACTGCCACTGGGGCTCCTGTGTGTGTGTGTGTGTGTGTGTGTGTGTGTGTGTGTGTGTGTGTGTGTGTGTGTGTGTGTGTGTGTGTGTGGCGTGCGTGCGTGCATCTGTCTGCATGTCTGCCTGCGTGCGAGAGAGCATTTATGTGTTTGTATGTAGATGTGTTTAGATAAGTAGCGAAAACCATCTCATGAAATACACACAGCATGAGTCACCCATGCATGGGCAGGAAGATAACCTTTGCCCCATAGAGGGTCTGTATCCTCCCTAACTTCCTTAACTCCCCTCTAACCTATCCTTGCCCCCCAACTCATTCCTCCCTCACACATCTTCCCTCACCACCCAGCCCATCCCTCACCCACTGACCCATTCCTCATCCCACCCTCCCCTCTCTCCCCCTCCCAGCTCATTCGCTTATCACCCACCTCACCCCTTCCATTTTCTCTAACCCCCCCCCCGTAACCCCTCCCTCACCCTCCTCTCCCAGATGTTGGATTATGACTGTGTTCAGGGTTTAGAGCAGGACTGGGGAGTGGAGACAGGATATGGCCAGCTTATCTTGTCATGTGTGTCGGCTCTATGAGCCTGGATAGCATTGGCATTGACCCAGTCAACCCTGTGGAACACCTTCCCTCAGCCCTGAGGGCTTCCAAACCCACCCGACCCACAGAGACAGGGACCCAGGGCCGCGGGGCTGCACCTACAACCAGGTGCCTGTGATGGACCCCAGACAGGCAGGGGATTACACATTTCTCACGTTACATAGCCCTCTTTCTGACGTACAGATTTTAGCTGTATTCAGGGAAACGTTTATGATAAACGCTTTACAGGAGCCGAGCAACAGGCCCAGTGCAGTTCCAGCCACAAATGTATGGAATGTTTAGATAATACAGTTGTGATTATAACACTATACCTCTAGAACAGATTTTACTATGGATCCTAAAGTCTGTGTTACATGCAGATGGAAGTTAGATTGGAACATTCAGTACTGCATTAGTAGAATGTTCATGTAAACAGGGCCAGGGATAGGCCCAGAGGTGCCTCCATGTTGGAGTGTGGAGTTCATGGAAATGAAGTTAAACCCAGGTTTGGCACGCTCTCCGTCAACCTGCCAATCCAACCAGCCACACAGGCAGGGCCAAGGTAAGCCCAGAGCAGGCCTCATCCCTGGTGTACCCTACTAAGTGACAGGCTTTTCCCCACTCACCCTGGCATAGGGAAATAACCCCCACTGCCGTCAGTTCCTCTATACTCCTGTCTGTCAACTTACTCTGTCAACTGTACAGCCCACCCACTGCCCACATCTGCCCCAACACACACACACACTTGCTCATACACCCACATAGACTAGCACAAGCACACAAATTACCATGTTGGAAATCACTCTGTGCCAACCTACGGCGGGATTTAATCCGAGCGCACTTTGTCGGCAACGCACGTTTTAAAGGCAATGCTCCCACGTTAGTCGAATCCGCATGTACGGTAAACACTGTATATGCCAGGCTCAATCTGAAATTACTTTTAAATACTGCATTGTAAAAATCCACGATTGGATTAAATCCCGGCCTTAGACCTTCCACATTTAGGACCACAAGGCCCAAAGCATGGTTTAGCATCAGAACCTGTCACACTGGTATAAAAGATTCGGGAGACAGGCGCAGGAATGCGTAATAGTTTTTTAAATTAAACCCAAATTATGGTGTGCCGTGTAAAGGCAGGGGGACGAAGACCAAACAAACACATAACAAAACACAGGGTAGAAACCCAAAACAAAAGAGCGAGGAGTACCTCGAATAAATAACACACGAGCACAATGATTAACCGCGCAATCCACAAGGGCACGAAAGCCCAAAACACACAGCACGGGTACTCACACGCACCAACGGACATGGGAACAATAATGGACAGCACCATGGTGAACAAAGGGAACATATATACAAATACAATCAGTGGGAATAGGGGCCAGGTATGCGCAAGGAAAGTTCCAGAGGGATCCGTGACAGACCCAGTGGACTGACTAGTCTGGCTACATAATAGGTTGACGTTATCGAGTAAAAGCTCCTGGCTTGGCTTGGCTTTCGAATAGTTCAAAATATGCTTCAGACTAGTTTAAAACTCTGTCGTAGGATAACATCAGTGATGTATTTGTTCCAGG
This sequence comes from Oncorhynchus masou masou, assembly GCF_036934945.1. NCBI lineage: Eukaryota > Metazoa > Chordata > Actinopteri > Salmoniformes > Salmonidae > Oncorhynchus > Oncorhynchus masou. The sequence continues at coordinate 48,616,899 of NC_088220.1, read as the reverse complement.
TCTGATGTCAATAAAACTCACAACAGCAGTTCAGTGGGGTCACAAAGGTTTCCTAGTACTCTATCAGACCTGGTTTTCAATCACGGATCACCCCACATGTAAAATATATGATAGATATTATGTTTCGTAAGATAAAACCCTCCATGGCAGCTGTGGTCAAAGCCTCCCCAGCTAGCATGTTTGGTTCCTTGGAAGTTGTGGGAACGAAGCCATACGTTTCCTGACCGGTAAAACTGAACTTTTTTTAATATTCTGAGAACGGAAGTGAAAATTTTGCCTGTTCTGGGAATGTGAATTTGTTTTAGGTCGCAGAGATGTTCTGAGAGTGTTTTATTCCGGTTTCTAGAGGTTTTATTAACGGAAATTATAGGGGATTTGTAGGTAGCATTCTGAGAACAGAATTTTAATTACACTGCTAGCTTACGTTAACTCTTTTGGCCTCTAAGCAGAGATAGGACACATGAATTTGCTTAGGCATTAATCACACAAACACACATCTTTTTTAATGTGGCATGGCGTCAATGAGATTCAAACCTATGATCTTGTTTTTTTATTCATGGGATTAGTCCACAGCGCCACCAGGATGGAGCTAACATGCCATGTTTTTTTTACACTTACAAAGATGTTCATTTTAGTTTATTCAAACAGACCCCCATTTCAAAGGAAACTAGCACTCATTGAGATCAGGTGTGGCCAATTAGTGGGCGTGGCCAACACACCTGAACACGTTAAACAAGAAAAAAGATCAGAGTTTCGTTGAAGCTGAGAACCGAATGTATATGTTTTGAAATAGACCTTGGCACCTGATAAAGATTTTTCACCCACTCCCCTCCGGAAATCTATTTCTTAACCGGATCATGTCCTGCGCATGTGTTATTTTACGCACCCATTTGTTTTTCTAACATACCTGCTGCTCACACTCCTCCCTCACTTATCTCTTTACACAACGTCGCTTTGCCATCAGCGTTGTGTCAATGTGATGTTCTACCTGCTACACAGAATGCTTTGCTTTGAGAGCGGAGAGGAGCAGAGGAAAAGAGCATTTTGCATGAGAAAATTGGGATACAGAAACTCAGTATCCGTAGGCACTCCGTTCTTTGAACGTTATTAATGTTTTCCTGTGTTTTTTTATGGAACGTTTTGTTAATGTTATGAGCGCATTACTTTAAATAGAACGATGGGGAAAACTGTATTGAGAGAAGAACATTGTTTCTTAATGTTCTGTGAACTATTTGAGAACATTCCCATTGTCAAACCAGTTGGAGAACGTTCCCAGAACACTACCAAAATGTAAATTCAATTGAACCATGTTTGAACATTTAGGAAATGTTCTGTTCAAGTACTGAAATATCAAGAAATAACTTTTTTGTTGTTAAGTTCCTTAAATGTGCTGAGAATGTTCCAAAGCCAAGCAAATACCCTGCACCATTCCCAGAAAGTTGTGGAAAGATTGTGTGCAAGATAAACATATGATAACCAAGCTCTAAGAAACGCATGGTTCTCAGAATGTTATGTGGTAGCTGGATCCAGTTTGCTGAGTTGGTGGTTGGCCTGGAACACAGAACATAGATAGCCAGGGTTTTGGGTTTCACCTATGGGCTTCAAAGATGGACCCATTCTGGAATGATTGACAAAACATGGACCTCTGGGTGAGTGGGTCACAGAACAAGGCAGGTGCTGCGGAAGCCAGCCTGTCTTGAAGCTGGGAAGGCTGACCCCAATCCCCATCCTGGAAGCAGACCGGAGCGCCAGGAGTGTGTGACTCCTGGGGTGGGAGTCACAGGGTCTGGGATTGGTATGGTGGGTGGTTTGTGGAATTGGGGGATGATGGTGTGGGTAAATGGGGGTTAACGAGGTTTGTTTGGGGGATGAGTTAGGACCAGCTGGTGATCTCTGTTTGTGCTTGTTGCATCCCTGTATCCCATTTCTTCCTGGAATCCCTGTTGAAGTCTTGTACCAGAGTCCTCGCCATGGAAATGCAAGGCTGGATAACGACTTAGGGGCGAGAGAAAAGCAAGATCCCCCCCCCCCCCGCCCCCAGTCCCCACCCTCCGGCCAGCCATGCTCCCGTTCCCTCTCCGTTTCTCCCCTTCCCTCCTCCCCTCAGTCCCGGGACGAAAAATTATGTTTTTACAGGTGTCTCACAATGCGGATGCTGTCTGCACTCGAATGGAAATCGCATTCGTCCCTTCCTTCCCACCGTCTCTCCTGCCATACTCTCCCTTCTGCCGGCCTTTGCTTTGCTGTCAACACTGGACGCAGGCGTTAAGGGGAAATATATCATCAAAGTTGAGAGGAGGGAGGCGATCTTCCTTAAGTGTTGCTTTAATGAGCAACTTGTTGACAATAAAGGCAGTGTTTTGAATCCTGTCATTACCTCAACCCCTAAACTCCTCACTTCCTCATCCCTTCAACCCCCCACCGTGTAGACCAGAGCCTCGCTTCTCTATGGGACAGCCCCCTTAATTACCTGATGCTCTTCTAACCCTAACTCCCAGAGAGGGGCTTCAGATGAGCCCCAGATACACCCTACTCAGCTTTCCTAACTGACTGATTCAATTATCTGCCCTATTTAGTTTTTAACTTGATCTGGCCCTACAAACATCCATCAATAAGCTTCCTGGGAGAGAGGGTGGTATACAGACAGACAGACAGACAGACAGACAGACAGACAGACAGACAGACAGACAGACAGACAGACAGACAGACAGACAGACAGACAGACAGACAGACAGACAGACAGACAGACAGACAGACAGACAGACAGACAGACAGACAGACAGACAGACAGACAGACAGACAGACAGACAGACAGACAGACAGACAGACAGACAGACAGACAGACAGACAGACAGACAGACAGACAGACAGACAGACAGACAGACAGACAGACAGACAGACAGACAGACAGACAGACAGACAGACAGACAGACAGACAGACAGACAGACAGACAGACAGACAGACAGACAGACAGACAGACAGACAGACAGACAGACAGACAGACAGACAGACAGACAGACAGACAGACAGACAGACAGACAGACAGACAGACAGACAGACAGACAGACAGACAGACAGACAGACAGACAGACAGACAGACAGACAGACAGACAGACAGACAGACAGACAGACAGGGAGACAGACAGACAGGGAGACAGACAGACAGGGAGACAGACAGACAGGGAGACAGACAGACAGGGAGACAGACAGACAGACAGGGAGACAGGGAGACAGACAGGGAGACAGACAGGGAGACAGGGAGACAGACAGGGAGACAGACAGGGAGACAGGGAGACAGACAGGGAGACAGTGAGAAAGGGAGACAGGGAGAAAGGGAGACAGGGAGAAAGGGAGACAGGGAGACAGGGAGACAGGGAGACAGGGAGAAAGGGAGAAAGGGAAAGGAGCCGTTGGAGGACAGCTATTGGTCTGTTTACTTGGCTGTCACTCTTCTCCAGATGTTCTGAATCCCACAGAGGAAAGGGCGTGGGGGGACAGAAGCGAGAGTTTGGGGTGGGTGGGTAGAGGGGTGGAGGGGTGTTTGTGGGTCGTTGCCAGGATAGAATCATCATAGAACGCATTTCATGACTTTCACATTCATTGTGCTACATGGTCAGGTACTGAGGGTCAACAGTAGGAGTACCCGGCCCCGGGGCCCCCGGTCTGTGGCAAACACATTCCAAACAGTCAGAGCCCAGCAACACAACAAAAAAACAGAGCTTCCCTGTCCAGCTGCTCTCCTTGATTAACTCACTGATGTGTTTGTTTTTATATGCCTACATATGATAGATATCATTGTGTTGTATATTGAATCGGTCTCCAGTACTATACAAATGATGGGTCATTAGCAGACTCCATTCCCACTTACTTCTATACACTTCATTAGACTCTCACATCATTGATATTATTTGTGGACGTTTCTGATAGTACTTCTGTTTCTTGTCTAGCGTGTCTGGGGTGATGCAGGTTAAACCACAGGGTAGAGGTTTGCAGTCACATTAGGAGAGTACAGTTTCTGAACATGTACATCCGTTGAGTCGGGGGGAGCTGTCACTATATTTCAATGGGGTTACTGTATTAGACAGACTACTCTTCCTCCCTGGCAAGAGATTGAAGGAAAGAGGAAAGGGAGAATTGTGGCGAGGAAAGGACAAAAGCGGGAGGAAGGCAGAGACGGGAGGAGAGAGGGATTCGGTAGTCAAAATTCAAAGTATGCCCTTAAACATATCCAATATTTTACTATGCGATGGCAATACGATCCCTTTGGTTCTTTACCGGGAGCAAAACTGTAACATTTTGATAGTCAGAATATGGGTAAAGGAGACATGGATAAGCTGAATAACTGCTTGAGTAAAAAATGTGAGTTCATCGAATGTGATGAATGGTCTCCAGGGGTGACATAACTAAACAAGATACAAGCCCCTCCCTCCCTTCTTCTTCTTCACGTTTTTTTAAGGTGGCTTTGTGTTTTGCCTGAGTGAGTAGGGATATTTTTATCTCCTTTTTTTCAGGCAAATCTCCCTCATTGCATTAGCACATGTGTCTAAGCCTGAGAACAGGGCCGATAACAGGCGCATGAATAACTGCGGGCAATCTCTGAGCAGTACACGGTGCTCCTGAGGAACATTAACATGGGCTTCAGCCCATCCAGAGTTAAGAAACAAGGAAGAGAATCAAGAAAAAAGGAGGGAAGGGAGAGAGGAGGGGGGAAAGGCCTGGCATAGAGATTAGATTAGCACTTTAAAACATCTGTGAATTTGTCCGGCCCAAGCTACCGCTTCCCGACAGATCTGGGCCCGATCTCACATTCTCTTCCCCCTCCCGCCATCCTCCACCGCCCTCATCCCCTCTGGTTTGTCTGTTCTGTTTTTTCTCTGTGTGAGTGCGGTTGTTTCTTTTCGCGACTCTTCACTTCCTTCAGCCATTCATGTCCAAGCTGCAAATGTTAAATTGGTACAATTTATATAAAACAGATGTCTACAGAGCATATATCCTACAACAGAATGGTCGGATGCTTTGGTGCCTCTTGTGCCTCCGTATAAGTCAGCGTTTCCCAACCTAGGGGTCGTGGAAAAAAATTGGGAAAAGAAAAGGGTGCTTGGTTCATAGAACCGGGGTTACTTGAGTAACTTCCGGTAGCCGCAAAGTACTTTTGTTATACGGTTGTTTCTGTTTTCTTCCTAGAAATGTGGCTCTAACTTTTGAACGGTTTACGCTACAAATGATTATGACCGCATTCCTGAAAGATAACTCTCACAAACACATCTGCATGGTTTGTTTCTGTCAGAAACCCTAGAACAGAGTGCACAGGACCAGCCAAAAAAATCAGACTGGTGAAGACCGGTGGTAAAAGAACATCATTAATGATGATGTTCTTTCCTATACAGAACATCATACACAATTATTGCCCAATGATCTTCCTAGATGTTTTCCTGAACTTCCCAATACCTTTCTGATGCATTTCAAACCATGCTTCCTTCAGATTAAAATATTATTACAAATCATTCTAAAGCAGTTTTTGACAGACTGTCATAGCTTCAATTGTTTTTTAAAGTCAACATTTTTTGACATGATGGGGTTGATATCATTTTTTTATATATATCTTAATGGGGTCACGGAACAGAAGCATTTGGGAACCACTGTTATAAGCCTTTGTCTGACACTATACAGACCATACCCATGACATAGCCCAATAATGTACAACTAACTACTTCAAGCATTGTACTAGTAATCTGTTTCTGATTATTCTTCCTCAATACCACACCCATCACTAAACACCACCCCGTCAAGGGGACCAGACTTGTTGAGTGCCTCATTCTATCATACAGCTCACAAGGCTCACCCCCATGCGGTGTTACACCATCAACACTCCCACCTGCCTCAGGGGCAGTGATGAAGGTCCAGTGACCTGTTTCTAAGGCATGACAATGCTTGATATACGCCCGGACAATCCATCCTAGTGAGAGAGGGTGTGAAAGGATAACATCCCCCCCCCCCCAACACAGAGAAGGCGTGGGCCTGGTTTGGCGCATCCTACGCCATTCCCTTCCCTTTAATTACTACCTCTCCCAGCACCACTGAGCTGAGACTCCAGAGGGAGGATGGGTTGGTACGGCGTGAAGACAAAGCTATGGGGAGGCTGATACGGTATATACCCTCTTATCTCCAGTGGTGGGCCGACCAGGGCTTAATTACTCTGGCCGAGTCGCCGCGCGGAGACTTTTCTGGGAGGAGAGTAGCTAACAGGTGCTAACAGCTAACGCTAATGTAATACACTGTTAATGGAGCTGCAAGCTAACTGAAGCATGCTACCTAAACACCTCCCTGGAAGCCCAGGCCCAATCTCCACGCCAAACTAGTTCTTGGAAATATAACGTACCGTATCCTCACTGGCCAGTGAACTCAGTCTGCTGGCTACTGCTGTACTCGGAAGTGTAACACTCTCTCTCTTCCTCTCTCCTTCCTCCACGGACTGAAGACTCAACAGCAAGGAGAGGGATGACTAACTTGTCAAACATTGTTTCACCCACAGGAGGTTGCTGACACCTTAATTGGGGAGGACGGGCTCGTGGTAATGGCCGGAGTGGAATTAGTGGAATGGCATCAAATACATCAAACACATAGTGTCCATGTGTTTGATGCCATTCCATTCACTCCGATCCGGCTATTATTATGAGCCATCCACCCCTCAGCAGCCTCCACTGGTTTCACCCCAAGATCTGGTGATGCCTATGGAATGTTCTCTAGTGACAGAAACTCAAATGTCACTCAGCCGAACTCAAATGTCACTCGTCATATGTGTCAAATAAAAATCTCTTGCTGTTTCCACCTTGTTTCCAACCACATTTTACTATAGGAGACATAGATGGGAAATATCCTCTGTCAACACATAAACCACATGGTCTCTGCTTTCCGTAAAGTACTGTAAATCACGTTCAGGTGTATAGCCGACTAGCCCACATGTTTTCACATGTGGGTGATTCAGATTCAGAGCTCAACTGCGAAGGAAGAGAAAGAGAGGAAGTCCCACTACCTCAGCTTGCGCATCATCCAAAACGTTTATTGGCTACGGACAAAGCCTCCGATAACAATGAGAGCTATAACAGCACACCGTGACCAGTGTCGTGTTGTTGGCTATGCCGGATTAAGTGATATGACATGCTATTCTATAAAATCCTTTCTCCGTAATTAATATTACCTGATTGAGCTAATCATGTAAATGTAATTAAACTAGAGAGTCGGGGCACCACAAAATAATATTTATAGAGCTGTTATCTTCCGAATAAACTCTTAAAGACCTAGTAATATTTTACATCAATAGCAGTCAATATTAATTGTCACCTTAATTCAGTCTCACCTGAAAGTTGTAAATTCTTCACGAACCCTGGCTAACAAGTTGAATCAGCAATGCAAAATTGGGTTTAATTATTTATTTACTAAATACATAACTAATCACACAGAATTACATATACACAGAATTAATCATACCTTGATTACATATATGACAGCTGGTTACACAAAAGAAAAGGGTCTGGGTTTCAGCGAAAGAGCGGGAAGACTGAGGGACAAAGGGAGAAGCTGTGCTATCGTAAATACAGTATCTTATGCATTCTAAATGAAGGAAAATGCAATAAATATTTACTCTGAGCTGTGCTTCGGTAGGTTGGTGGTAGATGGAAGGCCGTGTTGCCAAACCGAGTCCTTTGTCCTTTGGAGAATGTCTCTGGTGGTCAATTGGGTACATTGTAGTAACATCGTTGTGTGGTAGACAGGATACTCTGTCTGTTCTTTCCTAGCCCACGTATGCAGCTTCTGTGGCTAACTCAACGGCTAGGAGGTATCACTTCTGTAGGGAATAAGAGTTCAAAGTTCATACCATTCGCAACCAAAGCTCACGCTGAGGTTGGCTTAGTTCTGTAGTTGACGTTAATCCTTTTAACGCAGAGGCTGCAGACCTCACGTACTTGGAACAGGAGGTTACATTTTCGTCAAGGCTTTATATAGTGGAGCGAGAAGGGTGTGTCTGAGAAGTTTTATAACCCATGTCTCTTCACAGGGGCGGGCCACTGATTGAGCAGAGCCCTAACCTTATGAGAACCCAAAACTCTCATTTGGAAGCTGAAATTACATTGAATCTTTTCACCAATCATTTTATATTCAAACATTTAAATTTAACAACAATTCCATGTGAATCCGATAACTCTGGGGAGGGGCGGCAGGGTAGCCTAGTGTTTAGAGCGTTGGACTAGTAACCGGAAGGTTGCATGTTCAAATCCACCGAGCTGACAAGGTACAAATCTGTCGTTCTGCCCCTGAACAGGCAGTTAACCCACTGTTCCTAGGCCGTCACTCCTAGGCCGTCACTCAGTACCGTCGCATATGTTCAATTGGTCGGATTACCAGAATTTAGTTAATTTCCCCCCCACCTTCTGATGTTCCCAGAATCTCTGGGAAAACCAAGGGGTTTTCAAATGTCACATCAGTAGGGTAGAGAGAGGAAAAAGATGGGAAGAGGTCATAAACCCAGGACAACGTCATGACACCAGATTGTCCTTATTTCACAGTCACCTAGCACAGAGCTCGATGGAAACATTATTACACGGTTTCCTTTTAATATGTGACTGTATTTTGTTTCATTGTATAGGGAAACTGGGGTAGATTGTGGTTGCTTATGACAAGACAACACCAAAACATCCACCTCCAAGGAGGAAATGACAATGTCAACATGGTGATGACTGGTCCATTTACTACAAATTTCCTGGCTGCTACTAGGGCCAGACACAATCCATTAGGTCAGCCTTACTCTACACCAACACCAGACCAACAGTCAAAAACGTAAGGTCCTGCAAAATTTTGATTGAGCAATCAACACCTGTTTTCCTCCATTGCACTGTCCCTCCTTCCTGTTTTGCCTGAGCAATAGCACAGAATGAGAAAAACAAGCCTGGGAGAATGTTCTAGACTATGCATCTGCCTTCCCAGACCTCCAAGCTCTCCACACACACACACACACACACACACACACACACACAGGCATGAGAAGGGCCTTGTGCGGCCATCAGAGGGACCTCCATCCTCCTGCAGGTTATTTTTATAATCATTGACAGGCACAGAGGGACCGACCTGAGCCCCGTAAGGGAAGGAGGGAGGGAAGTCAGAGGAGAGGAGAGGAGAGGAGAGGAGAGGAGAGGAGAGGAGAGGAGAGGAGAGGAGAGGAGAGGAGAGGAGAGGAGAGGAGAGGAGAGGAGAGGAGAGGAGAGGAGAGGAGAGGAGAGGAGAGGAGAGGAGAGGAGAGTGTGGAAGGGGAGAGGAAAGGATGTAAAGGGAGAGGGCGAGAGGAGGAAGAGGACAAGTAAATGGGAGACGTTATGAGAAGTACAGTTACCTCTCTTTCCGCTATGCGACTGCAGACAGGGAGGTTGAGTGGAAACGATCGACCACAGAACCAGATCAGTTCCACAGACGTCCATGTCCCCCATTTCCATCCTCTCTCTCTTCGTCTGCGCATCGTCTGTTCTGGACCACCTCTGAGAGTCTGGGCTCTTCCTTGACTGAGATTTGTGGTCGCCATAATGTCCGGTTTTCTTGTCTGTTCGTGGCTTTGTGGTGTCAATGTGTACATCCATTTCAAATCTGAGACCATAGAAAATGTACCTAAGTTATGATCAATCTAAAACACGTTGTTTTTATATTGTTTCGGTGTTATTTTTGAAGCCATGCAGAAATAGTTTTGATGGAGAAAAACATCTGGAACGATCATGATTGGCAGCACAAGGGTGGTTTGTGGTTTGTTCAAATCTTGTTAGGCCCTTTTATTGGATGTCTGTCCTAGGAATCATACCTTACAAATTCTCGGAAATATCCAGCTGTGAAATAGACTAATATGTTTAGTATATTAGAGGTGAGCCATAGAAGTTGTCCTGGTGACGAGGGGATAGTGTCTGTAAGAAGGAAGATGTTAGCACAACAACTATTCCATAACAGAATCCCAAGGCCACCAATGCTAAATTAACAGTGACCTGTATGGATGGGGACTCTCACTTTCTCACTTCCCTAACCCTATTCTCACTTCCCTAACCCTATCCTCTAGCTGGGAATAGGATCGGGGGAAAAAATGGGATTGGGACACAATGCCATGGTTTTCAGGGAAGTGAGAACACTGGGAACAGGAAACCCTTCAGAGCATATCCCAGTCAGATGGAAATTAACATTTGAAATTGTGCGTGTGTGTGTGTGTGTGTGTGTGTGTGTGTGTGTGTGTGTGTGTGTGTGTGTGTGTGTGTGTGTGTGTGTGTGTGTGTGTGTGTGTGTGTGTGTGTGTGTGTGTGTGTGTGTGTGTGTGTGTGTGTGTGTTGGAGGGACAGGAGAAGCAGGAGACAAGAGAGAAATCTCTACTCAAGAAGAATGATTGAGGGATATAGACATGGGGTGTGAAAGAGAGACCCAGCAAGTTATGGATAGAGAGAGGAAGAAGGAATAGAGAGAATAAACAGATGGTGGAATAAAAGGCAGGAATGGACAGAGGCTTAGCACAGGTGGGATGGACGGGTGGCTGGATGGATGGATGGATGGATTGCAGTGTTGGAAAGCCTCCCACTCTTTCTTCCCTCTATTTTTCTTCTAATGACGTGGCAGTGGATCCGAAGCACCTCTCTGTTCCTTGTCAGTCCCCACACACAGGTGCTCAGTGACAGATCAAATCCTCATTTGATTTTATATCTCTCAGGGCCCGCCTTGTATTTTCATAATGTTTAAAGAGAAAAGCGTTTAGATTGGGAAACCGGGTGGACATATGGTAGCCATTAGAGTTGGCTTAAAGCTGCAATATATAACTTTTTAGGCGACCCTACCAAATTCACATAGAAATGTGAGTTGTAGACCTGTCATTCTCATTGAAACCAAGTCTAAGAAGCAGCAGATCTGTTCTATCTGCATTTTTCTATGCTTCCCGTTCTCACGTTTCGTTTTTGCGTCTTTTACTTTTGTACAGCAGCTACAAACAGCTGGGAAATATATTTGACAGCCGTTTAGATTGTACAAGGATTCTCAACACTATATTTGCTTGTTTTGTGACATATTGAAATTAGGCAAACCTTTAGAATTTTAGCAACCAGGAAATGTCAGAGCGATTTCTGCATAGTGCATCTGTAAGACCTGAGGAGAGGAGAGGGCTACCATCAATAACGCCCCTGTACCTACCCCTAAGCTAACCTCCCCGACTAGGGCTTCCTCTCTCCAGACTCCCCTAAAACAGAGGAGATCCAGAAATACATTGCACAGGAAAGACCAACTCTGGAGACAGAGCATGCATATAGATATTACATTCCCAGAACGAAACTGGTCCTATTTTCAGGATGGAAGAATACTGAACGAACACACAGAAGTTCTCCAACAAAAGTAGTTCCAGTTTATCATGATGACTTTCAGGACTACTATACTACCACAGACAGACAGAGTTTTGGGAAGCAGCAGAGCATCCCCAGCAATAGTAAACCTCTGCCAGAGACAGCAATCTTCATCAAAGCAAAGTGACACAACACACAAGAGTAGTGAAACACCTTTAAAAAATGTCAACCCTGCTGGAAAAAAACGGCATAGACCAGCATAAATTTCAAGCTAGTCAATGCTGGCCCGTGCTGGTCAAGCTGGTCTGACCAGCATGGTCTAGCTGGTCTGACCAGCGTGGTCTAGCTGGTTTGGCTGGCCGACTAGCTGGTCACGCTGGTATGCTGGTATACTGGTGACCAGTTTATGCTGGCATGCTGGTGACCAGCTTATGCTGGTGAGCAGTTTATACTTGCATGCTGGTGGTCTATCTGGTCAAGCTGGTCTGCAAAACCACATCCTTCATATTTCCCAGCATGCTCTATTGCAGTTAGATTTTAGGAATGGTTTGTTTCAATACGTTTTTTATGTGTTGTGTTTTTGCATGTCCATTGATTGATTATTGACTTTTATGCAACACAAAGATAAATAATACACATTTTTCTAAACGAATCCAATCTGTTGGTTGGACTTGCACCTGTTACTGAAATGGATGTTCCAGTTTAGACGGTTGAGGAAGTCTCATTCTTTTTAACCCTGGCCATCATTCTGAATGCAGATTGTGGGGAAATAAATGTTTAAAATGTTGGATATCCCCATTCTGACTGGATTCCAATAGAAATAAACATCACTTTGCAAGCCAGCATAATTTGACTTGACGCTGGTTTTGCCGGCAACCATTTATAGCTGGGAAGCTGGTCACCAGTGTCCAAAACACAGAGAAGGCTGGCCACCAGCAAAAAACACAGTGAAGGCTGGTCAGCAGCAAAAAACACTGTGAAGGCTGTTCACCAGCAAAAAACACCGCGAAGGCTGGTCAGCAGCCAAAAACACTGCGAAGGCTGGTCACCAGCAAAAAACACAGTGAAGGCTGGTCAGCAGCAAAAAACACTGTGAAGGCTGGTCAGCAGCAAAAAACACAGCGAAGGCTGGTCAGCAGCGAAAAACACTGTGAAGGCTGGTCACCAGCAAAAAACACTGTGAAGGCTGGTCAGCAACAAAAAACACTGTGAAGGCTGGTCACCAGCAAAAAACACTGTGAAGGCTGGTCAGCAACAAAAAACACAGCGAAGGCTGATCGGCAGCAAAAAACACTGTGAAGGCTGCTCAGCAGCAAAAAAACACAGCGAAGGCTGGTCAGCAGCAAAAAACACTGTGAAGGCTGGTCACCAGCAAAAACATCGTGAAGGCTTGTCCCCAGTGTCCAAAACAGAGCAAAGGCTAATCACCAGCATAAAAAAAGTAAAAACAACAGAGAAACGGACATACAGACGGTACATCGCCACCAAAAACAAAAAAGTACAGGGGCAATATATGGGGTTAAGACAGTAAAACACGAGGGACATTAGTTGTTTATCATGTTCAATGGGAGGGAGGACAGCTCCGCCCAGTGACAGAGGCCATGGTAAACCAATCATTAACAGCCGAGCCCAATTATCCCTTAGGGGACGTGGGAGAAGGGGACAATTGGAAGGGCCCGCAGGACCAGGTGACCTTAAGAGACACAGGCTCCACAGTGGGTGGCCATATAGACTATCCATGGGTATTGTTGTTAGTGACACATCAGCCAAACTGTGGAAGTTGTAATTGGGTCATTACCACCAATTACAGGCAAGTAAGTCTATCTGTTTTGTTGTTGTGGTTACTGCATTATTATCACCATTGTCTGTGAATCTATGAAATAGGTTGTTGAAATTTGCCCATGAAGAAAGACATTGCCACAACGATACTCAAAAATGTGTAGAGGCTTGGTCATTCTCGGGGAGGGTTATTCCGTTTCAGCTATAACGCGGAGGCCCTTGATTCCACCAGCAGCACTTCCTTGCGTGTGTGAAACAGATCAGAGATTGACTCTTGGATTTGGTTTATTTAGAAGATTGATTCCTTCCTCGGGACCCAGGGCCGACCTCCCCCAGTCCTCGCCTGACATCTCCATAAAGCAGAGGAGAGGAAAAAGGCATGAGTCAAAGTAACAGTGCGAACCTCCTAGTCGCCACGTTCCAGGATTTATGACCAACTAGCCTGGGTAGGCCCCCCTGACTGACTCCCATCCATGGAAGATCTGCACTCAAGCAAATCACGCTCCCGTTCCCTGCACAGCACCTGTCTAGTCACAGCTACACACTTAAAACCGGCAGGTGGTTGTTGGTGACGACAGGTGTTATACCCAGGCGTGCTCTTGTCATTCTCTCCCATTGATGATGAGTGAATTGATGATGAATTGGACAATTCTATGGTTCAAAGAAAGGATGCACATAAGGTGGCAAACCATCCTTTTCGATGTTGCAAATAATAAGTCTGAAAATGTGGACGTTAAATGACAACATTGAACAGTGAACCATCATATTTTTGTTTGATCGATCTAATAAGGAAAGGGAAGGATTGCTGTTTTGAATTTGATCAAGTTAGTGTGGGAGAGTTGGAAAATTATTGCTATCCATTAATAAGGATAAGGCACCAGATAAAGACAACCCTTGATGGGAATCTATTGAGAATGTTAGGGACTTTATTGCCACCCCTATTTGCAATATCTTTAACCAAAGCCTAGATAAGTGTGTGTCCACAGGCGTGGAAGGACGCTAAAGTCATTCCACTGCCTAAAAATAGTAAAGCACCCTTTGCTGGCTCTAACAGCCGCCCAATCAGTTTTCTGCCTGTTTTTAATAAACTGATGTCGAGACCAATTTCAGAGAGAACTACTGACTTTCAGCATGCATACAGAGAAGGGCACTCAACTTGTACTGCACTGACTCGGGTGAATGATGATTGGTTAAAATAAATGGATAACAAGATAGTTGGAGCTGTATTGTTAGATTTCAGTGCAGCCTTTTATGTTATTGAAGAATCTCACTAGCTATGGCTTTACATCGCCTGCTGTGGCCGATGTGAGTAAGACATTTAAGTGTGTTTGTTAACCCTCGCAAGGCTGCCAACCCAGACGGCATCCCAAGCCTCGTTCTCAGAGCTTGTGCAGACTACTTAGCTGGAGTGTTTATAGACATATTCAATCTCTGCCTATCCCAGTCTGTTGTCCCCACTTGCTTCAAGATGTCCACTGTTGTTTCTGTACCCAAAAAAGCGAAGGTAACAGAACTAACCATATATATTTAAAAAACGTTTTAAAAAGTGAATGTAGCCTCCTGGGTGGTGCTGTGGTTAAGGGCGCTGTACTGCAGCGCCAGCTGTGCCACCAGAGACTCTGGGTTCACGCCCAGGCTCTGTCGTAACCGGCTGCGACCGGGAGGTCCGTGGGGCGACGCACAATTGGCCTAGCATCGTCCGGGTTGGGGAGGGTTTGGCCGGTAGGGAAATCCTTGTCTCATCGCGCACCAGCGACTCCTGTGGCAGGCCAAGGCGCAGAGCGTGCAAACCAAGGTTTCTAGGTGCACAGTGTTTCCTCTGACACATTGGTGCGGCTGGCTTCTAGGTTGGATGTTAAGAAGAATCTACATACAATACCCCATAATGGCAAAACAAAACTTGTTTTTAGAAATTTTTGCAAATGTATAAAAGATAAAAAGTGAAATACTTTATTTACATAAGTATTCAGACACTTCGCTACGAGACTCAAAATTGAGCTCAGGTGCATCCTGTTTGGGGTGGCAGGGTAGCCTAGTGGTTAGAGTGTTGGACTACTAACCGAAAGGTTGCAAGTTCAAACCCCCGAGCTGACAAGGTACAAATCTGTTGATCTGCCCCTGAACAGTTAACCCCTAGGCCGTCATTGAAAATAAGAATTTGTTCTTAACTGACTTGCCTAGTAAAATAAAGGTAAAATTGATCATCCTTGAGATGTTTCTACAATTTGATTGGAGTCCACCTGTGGTACATTCAATTGATTGGAGATTATTTGGAAAGGCACACACCGGTCTATATAAGGTCCCACAGTTGACAGTGCATGTCAGAGCAAAAATCAAGCCATGAGGTCGAAGGAACTGTCCATAGAGGTCTGAGGCAGGATTGTGTCGAGGCACAGATCTGGGGAAGGGTACCAAACAAATTTTGCAGCATTGAAGGTCCCCAAGAACACAATGGCCTACATCGTTCTTAAATGGAAGAAGTTTGGAACCACCAAGACTCTTCCTAGAGCTGGCCGCTCGGCCAAACTGAGCAATCTGGGGAGAAGGGCCTTGATCAAGTAGGTGACCAAAAACCCGATGGTCACTCTGACAGAGCTCTAGAGTTCCTCTGTGGAGACAGGAGAACCTTCCAGAAGGACAACTATCTCTGCAGCACTCCACCAATCAGGCTTTTATGTATTAGTGGCCAGATGGAAGCCACTCCTCAGTAAAAAAGGCACATGACAGCCCACTTGGAGTTTGCCAAAAGGGACCTAAAGACTGTGACAAACAAGATAGTCTGGTTGATGAAACCAAGATTGAACTATTTTGGCCTCAATGCCAAGCGTTAAGTCTGGAGGAAACCTGGCACCATCCCTACTGTGAAGCATGGTGGTGGCAGCATCATGCTGTGGGGATGTTTTTTCAGTGGCAGGGACTGGGACACTTGTCAGGATCGAGGGAAAGATGAATGGAGCAAAGTATAGAGAGATCCTTGATGAAAACCTGCTCCATAGCACTCAGGACCTCAGACTGGGGAGAAGGTCCCACTTCCAACAGGACACCGACCCTAAGCACACAGCAAATCATGTCCAACAGGACACCGACCCAACGCAGGACTGGCTTCTTGACAGTCTCTGAATATCCTTGAATGACCCAGCCAGAGCCTGGACTTGAACCCGATCGAACATCTCTGGAGAGACCTGAAAATAGCTGTGCTGCAACTCTCCAATCCAACCTGACAAAGCTTGAAAGGATCTGCAGAGAACAATGGGAGAAACTCCCCAAATACATACCCAAGAAGACTCTATGCTCTAAACGCTGCCAAATGTGCTCCAACAAAGTACTGAGTAAAGGGCCTGAATACATATGTAAATGTGATTTCAGTTTTTAAATTTTGTACAAATTAGCAAAAATTTCTAAACCTGTTTTGCTTTGTTATTATGGGTTATTGTGTGTGTATATTGATGATTTTTCTTTTGTTAATCAATTTTAGAATAAAGCTGTAATGTAACAAAACGTGAAAAAATCAAGGGGTCTGAATACTTCCCGAAGGCACTGTATGTACACTGAGTGCACAAAACATTAGCAACACCTGCTCTTTACATGACATAGACTGACCTAGGTGAAAACTATGATCCCTTAATGATGCCACTTGTACAATCCACTTCAATCAGTGTAGATGAAAGGGATGTGTGCCATTCAGAAGGTAAATGGTTAAGACAAAATATTTAAGTGCCTTTGAACGGGATATAGTAGCAGATGCCAGGTGCACCAGTTTGTGTCAAAAACTGCAACGCTGCTGGGTTTTTCATGCTCAACCGTTTCCTGTGTGATTCAGGGAATGCTTGTTCTGATATTTCTTATTTTATTTTTATTTTTGGGATTTGTGTCTACTGTTTGTATTGTTATATATTACTGCACTGTTGGAGCTAGAAACATAAGCATATCGCTGCACCTGCAATTACATCTACAAAATATGTGTACGCGACCAATAAAATGTGATTTGATTGAGATTTTATCTCATCATATGGTAGGAGAGGTTATTTATCCAATAGAACCCAGAGTGTTCATCAATGGAAGCTTCTCTAGCATAGGATACACTACATGACCAAAAGTATGTAGACACCTGCTCGTCGAACATCTCATTCCAAAATCATGGGCATTAATATGAAGTTGGTCCCTCCTTGGCTGTTATAACTCTTCTGTGAAGGCTTTCCACTAGATGTTGGAACATTGCTGCAGGAACTTGCTTCCATTCAGCCACAAGAGCAAAACTGAGGTCGGGTACGGATGTTGTGCGATTAGGCCTGGCTTGCAGTCAGCTTTCCAATTCATCCCAAAGGTGTTCAATGGGGTTTAGGTCAGGGCTCTGTACAGACTGATCTCAACAAACCATTTCTGTATGGACCTCGCTTTGTGCACGGGGGCATTGTCATGCTGAAACAGGAAAGGGCCTTCCCCAAACTGTTGCCACAAAGTTGGAAGTGTCACGATCGTTATGAGAGACGGACCAAGGCGCAGCGTGCGTTTAGTTCCACATCTATTAAACGTGAAACTTCAACGAAACAAACAACGAAACGTGAAAGTCGTGGTGCACAAAAACACTCACACATACAATATCCCACAACCACAGGTGGGAAAAATGGCTACCTAAATATGATCCCCAATTAGAGGCAACAATAACCAGCTGCCTCTAATTAGGAACCATTCAAAACACCAACATAGAAATATTGAACTAGAACACCCCCTAGTCATGCCCTGACCTACTACACCACAGAGAACCAAGGGCTCTCTATGGTCAGGGCGTGACAGGAAGCACAGAATTATCTAGAATGTCATTGCGTTAAGATTTCCCTTCACTGGAACTAAGGGGCCGAGCCGAACCATGAAAAACAGCCCCAGTCCATTATTCCTCCTCCACTGAACTTTATTGCTGGCACTATGCATTGGGGCAGGTAGCGTTCTCCTGGCATCCGCCAAACCAAGATTTGTCTGTTGGACGGCCAGATGGTGAAGCTTGATTAATCACTCCAGATAATGCGTTTCCACTGCTCCAGAGTCCAATGGCAACGAGCTTTACACCACTCCAGCAGACACTTGGCATTGGTCATGGTGATCTTAGGCTTGTGTGCATGCGGCTGCTCGGCTATGGAAACCCATTTCATGAAGCTCCCGATGAACAGTTCTTGTTCTGACGTTGCTTCCAGAGGTAGTTTAGAACTCGATAGTGAGTGTTGCAATTTTAAAGCGCTGCAAGCTTCAGCACTTGGCAGTCCCAATCTGTGAGCTTGTGTGGTCTAACACTTTGCGGCTGAGCCGTTGTTGCTCCTAGACATTTCTTCTTCACAATAACAGAACTTACAGTTGACCGGGGCAGCCCTAGCAGGGCAGAAGTTTGACAGACTGACTTGAAATAGCCAAACCCACTAATTTGAGAGTGTCCACATACTTTTGTATATATAGTGTATGTCCAGTCCTGTGTCCCTCAGGGCAGTTGCCTTGGGCCGTTACTCTTCTCTATTTTTCCAAATGACTTACAACTGCTCTTACGCAAAACTAGAATGACTATGTATGCGGAAGTTTCCGCAGTCTTCATGTCATCTCCCAAATCCAGTTAGTTGACTGAAATTGTAAATAAGGAGTTAGTCAGTATCAGAAAGGTTGAATAATAATAATAAACTGGTCTTGAATACATTTAAAACAAAACATTGTATTTTGTTTAAAACAATCTATAAGACCGCAACTGGAGTTGTACATGAAGGGTGTGACCATTGAGCAAGTTGAGGAAGCTAAACTCCTAAGTAAATTCCAAGGTAAACTCCTAGGTAAACTTCTCGGTAAAACAATGGATAGTCATGTTTGTTTGTTTTTACATGAACATGAACTGTACTAGTTGTTCAGGCTCTGGTCTTGTCCCATCTTAATTACTGTCCGGTAATATGGTCAAGTACAGCAAAGAAAGACTTAGCAAATCTGCAGCTGGCTCAAAACAGAGCAGCACGCCTTGCCCTGGGCTGCACATGCAGAACTAAAATCAACAACATTCATGCCTGTCTTTCCTGGTTGAGGGTTGACGAGAGATCAACTGCTTCTCTTCTAGTTTTTATGGTACATATTATTGTGATAAATTCCAGATTGTCTGCAAGATCAAATAACATTCAGCTCAGACACCCATACATACCCCACAAGACATGCCACCAGGGGTCTCTTCACAGTCCCCAAGTCCAAAACGAATTCATGGCAACACAGTATTATACATCGCCCTGATCACATGGAACTCCCTTCCATCTCCAATTACTCAAGCAAACAGCAAAATTATCTAAATGGATAAAACAACATCTCATGGCACAATAGGGACTGTGAAATGACACACACAGAGACACACTATCACACTCTAACACACAATCTACACGGCACATTATTCATTAGTTGTATTGTTTGTATATCATTGTATTTTAAAGTTGTGAGACTGTTCTTGTCTATCAGTTAATCAGTGGTTTGTGACTCGTCTTGTTTAGTGTTTTTGTGTGAACCTCCGGAAGAATAGCTGCTCATTTGGTAAAAGCTAACGGGGATCCGAATAAACCAATAATCTTATAGGGTGAAGGAGTAGCGTGGAATAGGGTGGCAGCAGGAGTATTAGGTGTTGGAGAGGGTTTGATTTCTGCCATGACCAACTCAGTCATGGCTGAATCATCCAGAGAGTACTGATTTGGCCTGCTTGGAGGAAAATTCATGACTACTCCAATATGGTTTGCATGAGTAATCTTGTTACCCCTGACCTTCTGAACTTTCACTGCTTTTCTCTAGTCTCTCTTCCATCTTCTCTCCTCACTCATCATCACACAGGCCACTGTGACCAGCTTGTGTCACTAATAAATAGGCCAGCTCCTGTCACTAATAAATACAGAGAGCCTTCCGCCCTTGTCCTGAGCACGACTCTCACAAGATACAGACAAAACAAATAGCTGGTCCCAACGATGACATCCCACATGATGAAAACCTAGACGGTCACATACGTTGATCCATTTTCCGCAGAATGAAAATAAATTGTGTCGGGATCTCCGCACAGTGTGATGGCTGGCTTCACTTTACACACACTCGCTCACCGAACAGGAAGTCCAGGCGGATCTGTAGATAGCCGCCTGTCTATGACAGCTAGTGAGTCCTCCCCTATCTCCCACTTTAGAATCAGATCAAATCTGTCCAGGGACAACCTCTGGGACGGTCCCAGCTTAATTTGTCTTCCCGTGGTGCAGCCGTTGGCCCAATGCCATGTTTAAAGTGAATCTGAACTTTTACTCAACCCCCCCCCCCCCCATCTCTCTCTCTCCTCCACCTATTCGCTTTTAGTATTTAGGGAAAGGGAAACGTACAGCGGACACAGTTGGTTTTCCTCAAACTGGGCAACCAGGAGATTGGCAGTGACAAAGCAAGCCATTAATGATGAGGAAATAGAGTGCTTCCAATTTGATGTTAAAATATTTACTTTTGTCCACCCGTGGGAGGTCTCCGTTTCCCGCCCTGCTCTGTCCCTGCGAGCCAGATTTAAACTAAATCCTTGTTCGTTGCATTAATTTGGAATCCCAGACACATTAGAGCGGCCTGGTAACTGTTTTCAGTCCTCATTCTTTTGCAGGGGGTCACGCACGACATGTCAGATGGTGTTGATGTATCAGGAGACAAACCCAGGGAACTGTAGGGTAATACACCAGCCTGACCATGTGGGGAGGCCATGATGATATTAACATCGCTCTGGAACTCTGTGTTAGACTCATTCATGTAAATAGACCTATTCCTTCATAATGAGGCATACATCCATCACAAAGACAGGGGGATGTTATGTTCAATTCTCTATATCCTGCGTAGTAACAGACATACAGGCAATATTTCTCTGCCCCTCTCCATTACAGTTGCCTATGTTGTGTTTAGCGCTTCACAATGGTAATGGTCCAGATTATGTTAATCAATATGTCAAGGGGGGCACTTGGGAAAATGCATTCCATTATTAATAACACATCGATGTAGTCCCCTGTTTTTCACTTATAAATCGATCGAAATGGCTCACATTGAGCGATAGCCCTGGTTCCCACGGACACAGTAGTATATTTTTTTGAGCCTGTGTGACATAAGATGTGCAATCTGAAACCACTTGAAGCTGGGATGTTCCTCCTACCGTTTCATTCACTCTTCCGACTATCCATCAACTCCTACCTCAAAGGCACTAACATAGCACATGCCTGCAACCCATACATCGTCGCACAGGAGATGAGAATGGTTTCATCACTGTAGCACAGTCAGAGATCGATTTACAGTCATTAATCAAAAATAATTCATTGATTTGAAACAAAAAACACTTTCTGTTTATCCAAAGATGGACTAATATGAGATGAAAGGCGAGTTCCTAGCGAGTTCAGGAAGCCAAGCTAGAGCTCTGTGAGACGTTCACAGTGATGGGGGCAGACGCTTTGATCAAGAGACCGTAACAAAATATGCACATTTTCTCTAACACTAAACATACAAATACTATATGTATTTTACAATTATAAGAAAGGTGAAATCTTATAGTTAGTCGTTTTCTAATTTTATCATACTATATTTATAAAGCATACAAGTCATTTCAAACATTATTCAAATAGTTATGTTGAATAGGAAGTATACAATTTCATATTTGTATCATATTTGTACTGTTCACTTGTGCTTATGTCCTCAAAAGTGAGTACACCTCAGCCATTTACATACATTTTTACCAGAAAGATGAGATTTTAACCTTTATGAGTATTCAGCATTAGTGTTTATTATTTATGGCCCTCATGATAAATAATTACTTCTGGGGATCACATAGATTACATTTTGAATTACATTGAACTGGTTTTAATCAAGCAAAGAAAGAGGCATGTGATTTGTGATTACACAGGACATGAGAAGGGTAAATAAAGCCATGAGTCGAGTATGTGTTTATAGTGTCCGAACATATTGAATGAGGCTACATAAATCCACTTTCACCATCAATAAATGTTTCTTTCAGTTTCTTTAAATAAAACCACCCTGGGACTTACTGCCCTCTAGTGTTATGATTGGTTATCAGACAATCATTCTGCTGTCAGGTTGGTCGAAATCCCGCTACTGTTATAATGTATTGTATTTCAGGATTAATGAGAAAAGTTCTCACAAAATGCAGGAAATGTTTCACATACAGTTGTTTGTGTACCTTGATACTGCGTAAATATCTCAAGATGAAGAATATGCACACCTGCCAATCAGGGTTGGGTAAGCTACTTTCTACTACAAATGTAATCCATTAGTTACTACTTAACTGTCCAAAATTGTAATCAGTAAAGTCACTTTAGGATTACCCAAACTCAGTAACATAATCTGATTACTTTCTGTTGCTGTTACTTTTCCCTTAAGAGGCATTAGAAGACGACAAAAAGGATCCATCAAATGCATTTGGTGTGTCATCATAGTGCGGTTGTGGGTCAGACTCACTCAGGTGGAACAAACTTAAACTTGAGTCTTTTTTTCAATGAATGTCATTGAGAAAACAGAAAGGTGTCATAATGTAGTTGTTCTGCTTTATGAAGGACCCTAGACTTCCCACTGGGCACACCACGTCATTTCAATGTGGATAACTGGGTACTATTTGGCTGAGACGTTGATCAATAACATTTATACCTATATTCACCCCACTCAAAAAAAAAACAGCTAAAAGTTTGTTCAATTTCCAATGTGTTATCACAATGCTTTCAACCATTTAAAAGCACAACAACGTTCAAATGGGAATACAAATGTCAGATATTTTCTTTATTTATACAACAGATGAGTGTGTTATCACTGTGCTTCAGCAAGCAGAACCAAATTACCTGGATTGCAGTAAAAAATATTACAATAAAAAGAAATGATGCAAGTGATCAATGCTTTTCGAGATGTTGGGTAGATTATTACAGCAATTGTCAAGATCTCCAAAAGCCTGCAACAACCTATGCATGCCATGCTATCTTGAAGTTGCACGCTTTCTATGATTACATAAGAAAATATTTTTTAGTTACAGTAACCTCAAAATGTGGCATGGATGTGTTACTCATTTTAAGGTTTTGTACTGCTATGTACATATTCTTTATCCCTTTACACTTGTGTGTATAAGTTAGTAGTTGTGGAATTGTTTGGTTAGATTACGCGTTGGTTATTACTAAATTGTCGGAACTAGAAGCACAAGCATTTTGCTACACTCGCATTAACATCTGCTAACCATGTGTGACAAATAAAATTTGATTTGATGTATGAAATCCAACGTATTTTCCATGTAGACTCCACATTCACAATACATTGACAAATTACATTAAAACAACATTGATTCAAACAGATTGTGCCCAGTGGGCTAAGAGGTCTTCACGGGTCCACCTTTGCCCGAATACCCGAGACCTGACCCGTCGTAGTGGTGCGTCGGTAAAATCACTGGAGAAAGAAAAGCCATATTACAACCTATGTGTTTTGATAATTGAGTTTGCTCTACACCCTGTTACTTCACATACTGTACCTTGACACCACGCTAAATAGACCTAAGGCGAAGACAATAAGTAGACAGTGGCAGAATCAATTCAAACACACTTTTGTTTCATCACAAAACCTGAGAGCAACCTCTGTCATCTGTCAAGTCCACAAAGCATATTGCATGTAACGAACAGTTACATGACCTACAACATGGTCAAGGAAGTTCATGTTTCTGACATTTTCGGACTACTAAATAACTATTGATTTACAACAACGGAGAATTACTGCAAGTCAAAAAGAAAACAGGAGCTGCCTCCACTATTCCAGCACCATTTCAACGTCATCAAATCACCTATGCTTAGTCTAATACAGTGACAAGTAAAAGATGCCAAAATTTATTTAGTCCAATCAACGTAAGCAAAATATGATACGGCTGTCTATGGTTATGATTTTGTGTGTGTGTGTGTGCCTTCCTGCATGTAGAAACAACATGTTGACTCACCCTACTTGTAGAGAAACGAGAAAGCTATCCTCTTTCAGGAAACAGTCTATGACTCTCATATCGTACAAGCTTTTATGTTTTGAAGTCCTAGGTTACGCTAGCCTATCTTCCTTTCATGGACAATGTTAACTAGTTATCATTAGTCTTCTACGTGTTGAACTTCCATCCTCTCAGGCCAGGGGCACAATGTATGAATTTATGGTTGGATCAGAATTGTCGTTATAATCAATGGCCAGTACGGAGAATTAAGTCAAATCACAAGTCCAAATCCCTATCTCCATAAATGATAAATGGCTAGCTAGCTAGCCAACGGAGGACAACACAACAAGATGCACCAATTCAGATTGTTTCTGTCAATGACGTATGCCCTCGATGTGATTGGAGTGAATAAAAATCCAAACGGGTTTCCCTTGATACTTTTTTTGTGCGCCAGGGCCATTCACAGTTGAGCTCACTCAGTTTAGTTCAATGCCAATTGGCCATTATTTATACTCTTTTTTTAATCAAGGGAGATCATATGCTGGCTTATCTTGCATTAATGCTACAGGCGGCAAAAATGTCATAGTCATATGGCCTAAACATACAGAGGGGCACTGTTTCACTCACTCAGATGCTTTCTCCGGTGAGAGACATTCAACCTTGTGAGGGTTTTTGTCACGCCCTGACCTTAGATATCTCTGTTTTCTATATATTTTGCTTAGGTCAGGGTGTGACTAGGGTGGGTACTCTAGTTTTTTGTATGTCAAGGGTTTTTTGAATGTTTAGGGATTTTGTAGGTCTAGGGGTTTTTGTATGTCTACGTTGGCCTGATATGGTTCCCAATCAGAGACAGCTGTTTATCGTTGTCTCTGATTGGGGATCATATTTAGGTAGCCCTTTTTTTCCCCCCACTTTCTGGTGTGGGATCTTGACTATGTGTAGTTGCCTGTCAGCACTATTTTGTATAGCTTCACGTTTTGTTTGGTCTTTGTTTTGTGAGTGCCATCATGTGCCTTTTTCCCAGGAGTGGCTTCCATCTGGCCACTCTCCCATAAAGCCCAGATTGGTGAAGTAAAGACTGTTCTCCAATGTATGTAGGTAATGTTGTCAGTCTGATGTAGAATGATTGTTCTACTCAGTTATATCACCATCACCAGTTGGGTGTTCTGTGTGCAATGAGTTTCGAATATTTGTTTTATTTCCCGGTTCTTCCACACCGTACTGACAAGGAACTCTGTATTTCTGTCAGAGTGGTCATTGGGTTGTTGGTCACCTCCCTGACCAAGTCCCTTCTTGCCCGGTTGTTCCTTTTGGTCAGATGGCCAGCTCTAGACAGAGTCTAGGTAGGTCCATATTTTGTCCATTTCCCAACAATGGAGACCATTGTTCTCTTGGAACCTTTCAACACTCTATAAATTGTTTTATAACCTTCCCCAGATATATGGCTCATCACAATTTTATCTTGGCCCTCTAAAGACAGTTCCTTGTCACGACATACTGTTCCTTCTGCTCTAACATGCACTGTCAACTGTGGGACCTTATATAGACAGGTGTGTTTTTTTCCTAAATCATAAACAAACAATTGAATTGGCCACAGGTGGACTCCAGTCAAGTTGAAGCGACATTTTAGGATTGTCAAAATAAATTGGATGCACCTAAGCTCTGTTTGGAGTGTCATAGCAAAGGGAAGTGAAAACTTAGGTAAATGAGATTTCTGTATTTCATTTCCAATAAATGTCCAACAATTTCTACAAACATGTTTTCACTTAGTCATTATGGGGTATTGTTTGTAGATGGGTAAGAAAGTCATGCTGTAACACAATGAAATGTGAAGTAAGTTAAGGGGTAAGAAATCTTTCTGAAGACAATACAGTATATACTGCAAAAATATATAAATGCAACAATTTCAAAGTTACTGAGTTACAGCTGATATAATGAAGTCAATCAATTGAAATAAATTAATTAGGCCCTAATCTATGGATTTCACAACTTTTTTAAAGTAGTGATCAGAAAATCAATCAGTTTCTGGTGTGACCACCATTTGCCTCATGCAGTGCGACACATTTCATTCGCAAAGAGTTGATCAGGCTGTTGATTGTGGAATGTTGTCCCACTCCTTTTCAATGGCTGTGTGCGAAGTTGCTGGATATTGGTGGCAACTGAAACACGCTGTCATATACATCGATCCAGAATATCCCAAACATGCACAATAGGTGACCTGTCTGGTGAGTATGTAGCCCATGGAAGAACTGGGACATTTCCAGCTTCCAGGAATTGTGTACAGATCCTTGCGATATGGGGCTGTGCATTCTCATGTTGAAACATGAGCTGATGGCATTGGATGAATGGCACAGAAATGGGCCTCAGGATCTCATCACGATATCTCTGTGCATTCAAATTGCCATCAATAAAATGCAATTGTGTTCATTGTCCGTAGCTTATGCCTGCCCATACCATAACCCCACCGCCACCATGGGGCACTCAGTTCACAATGCTGACATTAGCAAACCGCTTGCCCACACGTTGTCTGCGGTTGTGAGGCCGGTTAGAAGTACTGGCAAATTCTCTAAAACGATAATCTAGGAGGCTTATGGTAGAGAAATTAACATTCTCTGGCAACAGCTCTGGTGGACATTCCTGCAGTCAGCATGCTAATTGCACATTCCCTCAAAACTTGAGACATCTGTGGCATTGTGTTGTGACAAAACTGACATTTTAGTGGCCTTTTATTGTCCCCAGCACAAGGTGCACCTGTGTAATGATCGTGCTGTTTAATCAACTTCTTGATATGCCACACCTGTCAGGTGGATGGATTATTTTATCAAATGAGAAATGCTCACTAACAGCGATGTAATCAAATTTGTGCACAGAATTTGAGAGAAATAAGCTTTTTGTGCATATTAAACATTTACGTGATATTTTATTTCAGCTCATGAAATATGGGATCAACACTTTACAAGTTGTTTATATTTTTGTTCGGTGTATATTTATATTCCCGGACTCTGACATTGCTCGTTCTGATATTTCTTAATTTTTGCTTTTGGGATTTGTGTGTATTGTTTTGTATTATTATGTATTACTGCACTGTTGGAGCTAGAAACATAAGCATTGTGACACCAAAAGTATGTGGACATCTGCTCGTTGAACATCTCATTACAAAATCATGGGCATCATGATGGAGTTTGTACCCCCTTTACTGTAAAGGCCTTCACTCTTCTGTGAAGGCCTTCAAGATGTTGGAACATTGCTTCAGGAACTTGCTTTCATTCAGCCACAAGAGAATTAGTGAGGTTGGGCACTGTTCGGCAATTAGGCCTGGCTCGCAGTCGGCATTCAAATTCATCCCAAAGGTGTTTGATGGGGTTGAGGCCAGGGCTCTGTGCATGCCAGTCAAGTTCTTCCACACCGATCCTGACAAAACATTTCTGCATGGACCTCGCTTTGTGCACGGGGGCATTGTCATGCTGAAACAGGAAAGGGCCTTCCCCAAACTGTTTCCACAACGTTGGAGACACAGAATCGTCTAGAATGTAATTGTACGCTGTAGCATTAAGATTTCCCTTCACGGGTATTAAGGGGCCTAGCCCGAACCATGAAAAACAGCCCAGACCATTATTCCTCTTCCACCACACTTTACAGTTGGCACTATGCATTGGGGGCAGGTAGCGTTCTCTTAGCATCCGCCAAACCAAGATTTGTCCGTCAGACTGACAGATGGTGTTTCTACTGCTCCAGAGTTCAATGGCGGCGAGCTTTACAACACTCCAGCCGATGCTTGGCATTGTGCATGTTGATCTTAGGCTTGTGTGCTGCTGCTCGGCCATGGAAACCCATTTCATGAAGCTCCTAACAAACAGGTATTGTGCTGACGTTGCTTTCAGAGGCAGTTTGGAATGTGGTAGTGAGTGTTGCAACGGACAGCTGATTTTTACGGGCTACCTGCTTCAGCACTCTGCTGTTCTGTTCTGTGAGCTTGTGTGGCCTACCACTTCGCGGCTGAACCGTTGTTGCTCCTTTCTTGATACACAGGGGAAACTGTTGAGCGTGAAAAACCCAGGAGTGTTGCAGTTCTTGACAAACCAATGTGCCTGGCACCTACTACCATACCCCCTTCAAAGGCACTTACATGTTTTGTTATGCCCATTCACAGACTGAATGGTACACATACACAATCCATGTCTCAATTGTCTCAGGGCTTAAAATCCTTCTTTAACCCATCCCCTTCCCTTCCCTTGCAGGTGTCCTTAATGTTTTGTATACTCAGTGTATGTTTTTAGTAAACACTACAGACATGAAAAATAATGTTTGATTCAGTATTCTGATTAAGTGCATAAAGAACTGATCACACAAAAAACACCTGGAAGGCGATTTGGCATTAGTTGTATTTTTTTCCAAGTCTGTCATTTCATTCTGTTAACATAATACTGTCATAAGGATACTGTAAGTGTGACCCAACAATCTAATCAATGAATTATTGTCCCAGAGAATTAGGAATTGGACTAGTAATTTAATAGGATATCTATGGACTGTCCTTCCTTGGGGGGAGATCAACAATTGACCCATTGTTCTGCCCATCCCAGTGTTCTATTGATTCAATCACTGGTAGGTCTATTCAGAGTTCACCAACACTGCCATCTGAGTCTGTATGCAATGAGATTAATTGGGATTCGTAGGCGATGGAACTGTAAACAAAATTGTTTCTCAAATCAAATCAGTTCAAGTATCACTGTGTTGTCACCCTTGGTGGTACATGATGCAAAGATTAGGATATTTTCAAAGTTAGTTATCGTAATTACGGTATTGTCGTCATCATTCTGTACAGTTGTGTGGTGGTCACTATTGCCACAAAGTCATAAACCCTGCCTATTTCTACAATTGCTCTATTATTTTCTACGATATAGACCATTTTGACTTTGTGGCTGTGTTATCTAGTGGAAACCCAGTTGTGTTCACATGTTACAATTTGATAAGTTTGACTACAAGGGCCAAGGGGCGAGAATTTGCGAATGTGAATCACACTTTATTGTCAGACATAGCACATATGTAACACCTATTGCGACAATAATTATCTTTGTTTCAACTGACTGTATGTTTTAGGCGAAAGCGCTGACACCAAATGATCACGTAGCATCGTAATCATTCTCAGCAACATTTTAAAACACTGCAAATAGAAATAGATTATATGAATTAGAAGTGTTCTACGGCAAACATATTAGCATACCTACGACCGTTCGATGTTGGCAGCGTATTGCATTTCTATTGGCAGCGTTCTGCTACGTTGCGTCCACTGAACATGCCCCTGGGCGTCACTCGTTGCCACAAAGCAATAAACCACGCCCATTTCTACCATTTCTCTTCTTCAAGTCTGATTGGCATGCATTATACATAACCATATTAAATTAAGACCAATCTTGACTTTGTGGCTGTGGTAACTAGTGAACCTCCCATGCCCACGGATTTGCGATGACGTAGAGACAACAAACAGTTGTTGGACTTGAGTAAGCTAATGCTAGCTAGCACACGGACGAGGAGATAAAACAGCATATTTGCATTCAAGCACTTCTCGGGGGAACGTCAATAAGCGGCACGTCTTTATAGTAACAATCGAAAAGGAGAGTATTGCTCTACAGTTAAATCATTTTGGGCACGAACTAAAACATGCTCCGGACTATGACGCTTGTTTTTTCCTTGCCTATTCGGGGATTGCGATGCGGGTTGCTCCGGTGAGACCGCGAGCGACATTAGGAAATCATTTTTAATTTTTTTTTTTAATAGAATGATAAACTCGAAAACAAAGCATTTGGGTCTACCGAAAGGTGCATACAACTAAACTGTTCTAGATGTCATTGTTGGGTAACTACTTTAGCTAGGTAGCTAGTTTGCTTAATGCACAATGCATAGTGTTTTGCTAACGTAATGGAGGCACCGTGAGCGAATTGTACAGTTTTAGCTAGTTAGCCAGGTAACGTTAGCTGGTCACCCAATATATAGTTAGAACGTTAGCTAGCTTCCACATCCACTTTTAGAGCGCGCTGACGAACAAAATACAGAATACTTTAACTAAAAACGGCTATCTATGCACTTCATTATCTATTGTGGTTACCTAGCATTAAATAGCTAGCTAAATAAGTATAAACTAGATTGAGACTAGCTACTGTCGCAGGATAATACGTTATTTCTCGTTTAGGATTTGTTTGACACACGGTGTGTTGCCTTTAGGTCTTGATAATTTGACAAGTATTTACAGTTGCTGGACATGGGATATGGTCGATTTATCAAAGCTTTTCTGAATTACAATTTCAGACTATAAATATTCTGAACTGCAGGAACGCTTCACGTATCAAACCAGTCAAAAAATTATATCTTGAAATAGTTGTGCATGTGAGCACAAATAGCTGTTTTGTCAACCAATTACTTTTAACACTCAGAATGCACTTTATATTGTCGTTGTTGTCAAAACAAAGTTGTAAACATGCTCGATGAAAGTACTTATTTTACAAATTGTTAGCTATTTTAGGAACGAAGACCAGCATTCAAAGGCTAGACTGAAATCAACCTTGTGTCAAGTGCAGAGTTCGTCAAATTGCTAGATCAATTGCCAACACTACCTTCCTGGAAATGAAAATATGAATATCGAGGAGCAAGCTCTAGATTTGTGCAATGTCAAAATGAAGAGTAATGTCGATGACAATACTACCAATAACTCGGAAGAGATCATACCCCGGATTTCGGAACTGATGGATGGAGACTTGTGCAAACAAGGCATTGGCACCGAGGTCGCCGACACGTCCTCTCTAGCCAGGATCACTGACAACCCACGGGGGGAGGACAACCACCGGTCAAAAGAGACACTAGAAATCGACGAAGTGAACGGGAATAAGAACAACAGTGTCCCAAATAACCCTGCAATTGTCAGTTCTGACTTTGCCATTTCTCATGACGACCAAGAGGAGAGTATCAAGGATACAACACCATCGGCCCTCATGTTTGCTATTGAGGAAGGGGATGATGGTGGGGATATGGACATTAGTGTGGATTTGAGCCTGGATGAAAGTGGCATGTTGGAGTCAGAACCTACGGACCAGGGACCATCCCTAGCAGAGGAGACATTCTCAAGCGGTACCAATCCAGATTCATCTACCCCAGATGTTGTCACGGACAAGGAACCTGATAAACCCTCAGAACATGAGGACTCGCCACCTGTCATTGCCACAGGAGAGGCCCTCTCACCAGCCATGGATGAGGGGGATGATAAACACAAAAATGGCAAGAGGGTGACTTTTCCTTCAGATGAGGATATTGTCTCTGGAGCAGTGGAGCCCAAGGACCCTTGGAGACATGGTAATTTCTCACTCAATGTTCTAAGCAATATTTGCTGATGTGATCCTTTCATATATTTTTAGGCCTTGTTTATATGGTGTCCTTAGCCTTGCTGGGGATGCCACACAGTGTAGACTGGCGATCTACACTGACTGACAGAGGGACACTGTCACGGAGTACCTTTTTGTTGTCCTGGCCCTAATAGAGGGTTGTTGCACTCACCAGACTTTGTGCTTTCACTGTTGGATTGGAGGGTAGTCGCAAATTTTACTTATTGTTTCTAACATTACAAGTGGTTTCATCAAACAGCATTATGTTGTTACCTAGAGTTCCCCCCCCCCAAAAAAAAAAAAAAAAAAAAGTTGCAAGCTATAGCACCCACATTTTGACAAAGTAGGCTTTTATAGGGCCATAGAGTTTAGTCTAATTTTTTTTGCCTTTTTTCTTTCTTATACATTTGATAATGGTTCCACATGAGTTACTTAATTTTGAGCTGGTGGAGAAAGTTTGCTTAGGCGTGTCTGTGCTTCTTAGTCGTCAACCAGACCAGGCACTCCTTAAAGGTAAGCCGTTTTAGTAGTGGGCAGTGTTTATTTAGTGAAAACATCTCAGTATTAGCCTATGTTGTTGTATGAGGCTTATAGTGATATTCCTTACATCTGCTATGGGGGTAGAGGTGTATTAATTCTGAATGGACAATTTGTTTTTCAGTTTTGTTTCTGTTTTGCATACAGAACAAATCATGTAGGACTCCCAGTCAAGTATTTGTATGCCTGTGGGTTTATTCTTTTAAAGATTCTGCAGTTTCTCTTTATTGAACATTCCCTGTAGGCACCCCAAGTACTTGCAGACAAGGTTTATTTAACGTAGGAGTGTCGGGTGGGTAGGTTTCAGGTATTGCAAAAAATCAGCAAGGTTGACATGCATGTTCAATTGAATTGAAATTGTATGGATAACGTCATAGTACTATAACACCAAAACAAACCTCCTCAGACAGTCATGTCCAATGAGTGTCAAGTTGATGACATTTACCATGTCACTAACTCAACACAGTTCAATTTGTTTTACGTTAGTTCCTAGATAGGAGAACATGACTAGAAATACCCTAATTTGTGAAATTTGATTTCACGTCTAAACAGGAATTCGTTCGAGCAGTTCATTCATGGGTAACATTCACAGCGAACATCCAAATGGGCAAGTGAAAATTAAACTTAATCAGGTCGCAGGCGACGTCTCTCCCCGTTACATTATGGGGTTCCTGAGTTTACAGCCATGGTCGACAAGAAGTTATCAGTTTATTTAAGTTTCAAAGGTCCAGTGGCCGGAGAGAGAGGGTGTCAGGGATATCACATGATTCAAGATAACGTTCTGCCATTTAGGGTAGCGATATGACTTATCTTGATCAGTGAGTGCATTCCTATATTTCTATCAATACAATACTATCAGTCATGTCAGTTACTCTGCCGACTGTAAAAATGACTAAATGGTAGTCGGGCTGGGGATAAGGACAAAAGATCATATCACAATATCGTTGACATTTGATGGTATTTGACGTTTTTTTAATAATATAATGCTTTGAGTAGTTCATGACTCTAGGGTGGCAGCACATACATTCTAAGTGATTTCAATGGGTCTTTCTCCATTTTTATACTGTTCAATCCAACACGAAACAAAAAAACGTCAGCATTTTCATCAATTTCTGTGTTTCCTGCAGTTTTAGTATAATTTCCACACTGCCACACAGCATGAAATGTAAGGCCCAGTTAATTGGTGAACTGTTGGAATCATGGAAATATAATGATTATTCTAATTCTATAGTTGGAGTAGAGTGGTCAGCACCTTGAATACATTATTGTTTGACATGACAATGAATTAATAAACCAGGGAGGAATTATTGACAGGAACTAATGTGTTTGTCAGTGTTTCCAGGTGAACCTAATTAGAAGTTACATTACATGTATTCTTTCTTCATGTAGCTAGCTAGCCAACATATTAATGTTTCGCCATTACTCTGTAATGATAAGATAGCATTGCACAAACATGCTTATCTAGGCCGACACCAGCACTGGTACCAGGCAGTATTAGTTAGCTGTGTTTGCTCTGACCCTTGGTTCCTTTAGCAAGCTAGCTAGCCAACTAACTAGTGATTAGCATTAGCGGCTAACACAAATTATTTCAGCAGCACCTTGCTAAGAAAAGGCAAACTAGCAGATAGTTTACAGAGAGTAAGATAAACTATTAGTTTGTGTATAGAACGCTTGTGGAAAGCAGCATGTCACCAACATTGCTGCATCCATCTGACCATGCAAAGTGAACGACAAGAACGTGCCCGTGACTCTGTGGTCGAGCAACTGCTCTCTCCTTGAGTGACGGGGCAGGGCTTGGTGGGGTTAGCGGCATGCAGGAAAGGAGGAGATGACTTAAGTAGCAAATAGAGTAAACTATAAAAACTGACATTGAATACACCAGAGTTTCATATCACATTTAACAAAC
This sequence comes from Oncorhynchus masou masou, assembly GCF_036934945.1. NCBI lineage: Eukaryota > Metazoa > Chordata > Actinopteri > Salmoniformes > Salmonidae > Oncorhynchus > Oncorhynchus masou. The sequence continues at coordinate 48,583,007 of NC_088220.1, read as the reverse complement.
CAAATTTTGAAATGCAGTTATAGATAAAGTAACATATCAAACCAGTCCGTGCATCAATACCAGGATATAGTCAAATACAGTATACCGCCCAGCCCTAAATGGTAGATAAAACTCAGGCCAATGTTTAAATGGCTTTAATCATGATGATAACCCATTTATTGTTAAATGAATCAGTCATGCTGTTGAAGGGTTCTGCAGAAGAATGAGTGATGTTGTATACTGCTGTTTTACTCCCTCGACACGTTCATTATTTCTATTTTCACCATCTGAAACATCCAGATCTACACATCCCAGGAAGTTTGCACTTTAGGCCTAGTGTTCGTAACAAGCCGGCATTGTGCTCAATCCCCATCCGGTACCCTTGTCAGTCTTTGTCTTTCCGTCCTCTTCTGCTATTTCATGAAGGAGTAGGCCTAGCCTGGATGTCTCTCTCTATCGTGGTCCTGATTTTAGCAGTCTTTCCCAGGGTGATGTTCACTCATGGAGAAGAAGTGTGTCTAAGCGGGTGTGATAGGCAGTGACTGAACTGAGGCCCAGGAAATGAAATGTATCTCCATCCCCGCCCCCAAGCCTCTTCATGGTTCACTTGAACTCATCATCGCCACAATGGATCCGGCCTGGATACTTCCTTGACTCACTGGCCTAGGATCAGCTCTTCACAGCCCAAACCTCATCTTAGCCATCAAGAGGAACAACTGGCCTCAAACAGGTGCTTGGTGCTGCTCTCTCCACCAAACCCAGCAATGTATTAGACAAGTATTTATTAGACTAGTATATTAGACAGTATTAGACTAAACTGTAGGCTGTTATTTCCATAATGATGTAGGCCTAGTTGTGATCGTAGCTACAAGTCATGCAATTATGTAGCCTTTCTTTGTTGTCTTACACGCTGACATTTTCAGAATGGTCACAGTTTACATGGCCATTAGGGTAACACTCACGATTGTCTGTTAAGTTTCTGCGGCGCGTCACTAGTTCAAAGCATTGACGATGTGGCTAGATCACTATGCAGTTTGCCACTGAAGTACAGATCCACTCAGCATTGTAGAGCCTTGATAACATTAAAGGTGAATTTTAGTCTAAACAAATTGATCGATGACTCTGCTCCCTACATGGTGTTTGTTTGTCACCCTGCAGTGAGATTGTACAAGGAATCCTAGCCTCTTTGTTTTGTAGAATGTGTCCCTTCCCTTCAGTCCTGGCTGGGCACATGTTGCATCATTTCCTCAGATTCCGGAGCTTCCCAACATGACTCTTAGCCGCTTTGCTTCCTCTCCTCCCTCATTATTCCCCCTCTCCTTCCCTCTTTCATACTTCCCCTTTCACCCTCTCATCCAACCTTTCTCCTTCTCTCGGGCTTACATGGGAAACTCATGTGCCGACTCCTTACGTCAGTGGTTCCCAACCTTTTTTCGGTTACTGTACCGTCAACTGAATTTTGCTCTGCCCAGAGTACCCCGGAAGTACCCCCTCATGTGCATTTTACCAGTAAGCCTACGGGCTCATTAGTATTCTTAACTACACCCTGTGGATATGCCAAGTACCCCCAGGGGTCCTAGTAACCCTGTTTGGGAACCACTGCTTTACATTATGCAAGAAGCATATGGGCTGTCGTTGGTTTTCTATTGACATATTACATACCCAAATTAGATTAGTTGACAACTGTAAATATTTGGGTTTTGTAAACAAGTAAGAATTATCTCCAATTTTATTTTTGTCAATTTCTTATCTAAGCTACACTGCATTTTGTTATGAATATAAGTGAAAGCATTTTCCCATTAATAAAATAATATGTAGAAAGCTGCATAGCCTACATGTGATCTCATGTCAACACAAAGGCCCACTTGGAAATTGGCACCAGTAATAATGTACCTTTGGACCTTAGAGGCTTAACTCTTGGTTGTTTAGCCTAGGCCAACACCTTTTCTTGGCTGCAGTTTGTAGTGTGCTGTGTCTGTCCTTCTCTGCCCCTGTAGTTTGAGGTCATGACATGAACCCTGCCCTTTTAACTGTGTGTCTGTCTGAACGTCAGTCATGGACCTTGGGATTGCAGCCAGTGCAGTCAGAGGCCACCATTTCGACCAGTGTGTTTACAGGGGGGAGCTGCTCTGCTCCACTTCACTTATGAAAACAACATGCCTCTAGGAGTTTGTGGTGTTTAGGATGACAACCTTGTTTTTGTACTAAAACTGTTCTTCAGCCACCTCTGTCCTTCATTATTTTTCTCTTTTGGAAACTGTTGGCTATTGAAGCACAATTTTTGCCTGAGGGATGGCTAGCTTCCCACAACACCTATCACCCCTCTTATCTGTTTTAAACAGGGCTGGCTGACGCTCATCACAAAATGCCTGCTCACTTATAAATAGACAGGCCCGGTGGAGAGCCAGTTCAGTCATACTGTTTTTAGCCCATGATATTACAATCCTTCTTTGCCTGACAATGCCTCAGCTACTGTGTTGCTGTTCAGTGGCATCACAGTTACAGTGAAGCTGTCTTGAAATTTAAGTGTTTTTTTTAATTAACCTTTTATTTAACTAGGCAAGGCAGATAAGAACATATTCTTATCGACAATGATGGCCTAGGAACAGTGGGTGAACTGCATTCAGGGGCGTAACGACAGATTTTTACCTTGTCAGCTCGGTGATTCGATCTAGCAACCTTGCGGTTACTACCTGCCGCCAAAATTAATTACAGATTAACACGTCACTAAGATGGAAGAAAATATTTATCTTGCTTCCTCAGGAGTAGATGGCCCTTATGACCTGTTATGAGGACATGTTAATTCACTTATAACAGATGTTAACAAATTAAATTGGTGTAAAATGCAACAGTGCCTGCATCTAAAGGTGAAATCGCTCCACTTGGGCAGTGAGAGAAACAGAAATTTCCCTTGTGTTACCGGAGAGGCTAAGTGCCCTCTGTTAATTATTGACAAGCAGGCTAGCTCTAAATTAGCGTTGTTTCATAATCACATTTCATGTGGTTCTGGGCACTTGATTCCCTGCTGTTGATGGATCGACATCGTTACCAAATCCAGGCATGCCGACTTTTCAGGAGGGAGAAAGTTGGAGGGACGGAGGTGCCACTGTGGTTGTGTTGGTTTCTTCTAGACAGCTAGGCATGGACATTGTTTGCTTGTTTCTCATAGTCATGTGTGTCCCTGAGTGAGTGAGGCCAGATGTGGTCCAGGGGGAAAAGCAGCACTCCGTCTGAGATGGTCAGTCAGCTGCTGGCCTTGGATCAGCCCAGGGATGTCAGTCCAGTTGCTCAGGTGGGGTTTTGGGGGGATTTTAGAAACTGATCTTCCTTATTATCAAGCTTGGATTAATATAAGGTAGATGGGTTCCTCCTAGGTTTGGGTGATATACCTGGCTATAGCCACAGGATGATTTTAATACCCTCAATACTGTTTTTTTATTTTATATTTGCAGCTACTTTTTAAGTAAATACCTGCATTTAACTTGTGCAATACGTTAGAAGATAAAGCAGATCACGTTAATTTCATCTGTCACATTTTTACATTATGAAGCTTACCATAGTTCTCCAGAACAGTTGAGCCCAGTCACGCGATTGTTTGTAAAATAGCACACGGAGAAAGCGGGAGCATGTGAGTCCAGCTGCTTATTGACGGGTGGCATTTTATATTGAAGGCCAACTTATTTTCTTTTTTTTTCAAGTGATCAGGGACGTGCAACTATAGGTTTTCTTCACAGAAAAAAACATTAGTGCAACACATTCGGCAGAAGAGCTTCATTTTCATCAGATTACAACAGAAGTGCAATAAGTAAATGAGCATGCAACAGAAAGCAAGGTCTTTTTTTGCAAAAACAATGCATGGCCATCATATTTCTAATGTTTATCATAGCAAGAATGTAGCCAGCTGCACTGACCAAATATATAAACGCAACATGTGAAGTGTTGGTCCCATGTTTTATGAGCTGAAATAAAAGATCCCAGAAATGTTGCATATGCATGAAAACCTTTTATTTCTCACAAATTTGTTTATATCCCTGTTAGTGAGCATTTCTTCTTTGCCAAGATAATTAATCCACCTGACGGGTATGGCATATCCAGAAGCTGATTTAAGAGCATGATCATTACACAGGTGCACCTTGTTCTGGGGACAATAAACGGCCACTCTAAATTGTGCAGTTTTGTCACAACACAATGCCGCAGATGTCTGAAGTTTAGGTAGTATGCAATTTGCATGCTGACTTCAGGAATGTCCACCAGAGCTGTTGCCAGAGAATTTAATGGTAACTTATGGGGATGCACCGATATGACATTTTTGGCCGATATCCAATATTTTCCTTTCTAACAAACCCGATAACCAATATTAAAAATTTGAACGGCCTTTTAAGCATTCTAGTACAGTTAAATAGTTGAAACACACACACTGACCAAAAAGTAATTTTGTTGGCATTTATGTACGTCCCCATTACCAGTAAAACATCAACCTATTTATTTCACTTTCTTACTGGGCTGTTTCGTTGTTCATTTGTTCAGTCTTTTCATTCTCAGACAGGATTTCATCATACATGTCAAACAGTGAAGTTTCAGCTCTGTCAGTAGCCTCTTCTGTCGTTGGTCCTCTTCCTTGGTGTCCAGCTGTGTCTGTAACATTTTACGTAAACCCTGTTTCTTGTCTGCATCGAAGTAGCGGTCCTTGTACCTAGCATCGAGCATGGTGGCGACACAGTAAAGAGGCTCAGAGAGAATGCCCCTGAATCATTTGTTCACAGCCTCTAGAGTACTTTTGCCAGTTTTAACCCCACGGTCTGTGTAGGCAGGTTTGTTGGCAGGCATTTCAATTCCATGGCAGAGGGTATCACGTCTGCTGCAGACTCAGTTGATGAGCTTATTTCTTGAGTCAGTAGTTCGAATGGAGCAAGGAGTGTATTCATTTTCTCAAATGCCATTGAAATGGCAGCAGTTGTTTGAGAACCAGGAACATTTTTGTGCATGCAACATGTCTTTCCTCAGTACGAAATCCTCGTCGACCCACTGTGCTGTCAGACTCGGCATGCTCATGGGGCTGACGTTGCTTGTCCAAATGTCAGTCGTGAAGCTAATAGCAGTGACGCCCATAGCAAGTAGCCCATGGATGTGAGTTTCAACAATACTGTTTAACGCCGGTAGGGCAACATCTGAAAAATGGAGCCCACTGGGTAATGTGTACAGGTGCTCGACCAGTCGACGAAAGCCAAAATCCATCCACGACAGAGAACGGTTGATTATCAAGGGCAATGAATTCCATTATCTTGGCTTTAATGGATTTCGCCTTTGAGTTGTCTCGCTGAAATGTTCTTACTCTTTCAAATGACTGCTCGACTTTAACCTTTGTGGTGCAGGCGTTCTGCTAGCAACCCACCTCGACAACATCCGGTGAAATTGCAGAGCGCCAAATTCAAAATACAGAAATAGTCATAATAAACACTCATAAAAAAAATACAAGTATTATACATCGGCTTAAGGACTAACTTCTTGTTAATCCAGCCGCTTTGTCAAATTTCAAAAAGGCTTTATGGCGAAAGCATACCATGCGATTTATCTGAGGACAGCACCCCCCCCCTTACAAAAGCATATAAACATTTTACAACCAAGTAAAGGAATTGCAAAGTCAGAGATGGCGATTAAAATTAATCACTTATATTTTGAAGAACTTCATATGGTTGCAGTCATGAGTCCCAGCTACACAAATGTTATTTCTGTTCGATAAAGTCCCTCTTTATATCCCAAAAACTCTGTTTTGTTCAGTAATCCACTGGCTCAAAGGCAGTCAAAACATACAGACGAATACATCCTAATAGTACCGGTAAAGTTCATCGAAACATGTCAAACGATGTTTATAATTAATCCTCAGGTTGTCAGTTGTCTAAATAATCGATAATATTTCAACCGGACAATAGCGTATTCAATAGAAAGGAAAAACAACAAAGGGCGCTCACTCGCAAAACCAGCATTGCATGATTCTACAGTCCACTGAGAGAAACGTCTCATTCTTCTTCATTTTTTAGAAAACAACCCTGAAACAGTCTAAAGACTGACATTTAGTGGAAGCCATAGGACCTACAATCTGGGTCCTAACCCATTAGATACTCTATAGGCATTCAATTGAAAATACCCACATCAAAATAAATCCCACTTCCTGGATGGATTCTCCTCAGGTTTTCGCCTGCCATATCAGTTCTGTTATACTCACATACATTATTTTAACAGTTTTGGAGACTTTAGTGTTTTCTATCCAAATCTACCAATTATATGCATATCCTAGCTTCTGGGTCTGAGTAACAGGCTATTTACTTTGGGCACTCTTCTCATCCAGATGTCGAAATACTGCCCCCAAGCCATAAGAAATAAACTTCTTTAGTTGTTGGAAGAGTGCACTTAGTTCCCCTTTTGTTCTAAGTAGTTGCTCAACGTCTGATGCACTTTCAAATGAGTAATTCGGTTTGTGGTATTGAAAAATGTCAATTGGAAATCATAGCAACACAAACATTGCGTATGACCTTTTTGTTCCTTTGAAATGTAAAAATATATCCACACAGCAGACATTGTGTGCTAGGTTAGGACTGCTGTGTTGCACGTGTAATGCTGTACTCCTTTTGTGCAGTCATTACGTCATCTATCTACGTTATATAGGTATGCTTGTCAGCTTTGACATTGGTTTTGTGTTAAACTAGACATGCTGATGTTAGCACTTTTAGCTAGTATCGTCCGATTCCGATATGCCTACCCATATATTGTGCATCCCTATTCATTTCTCTACCATAAGCCACCTCCAACATTTGTTTTAGGCAATTTGGCAGTACGTCCAACCAGCCTCACAAGCGCAGACCTTATCGAACCACACCAGCCCAGGACCTCCACATCCGGCTTCTTCACCTGCGGGATCGTCTGAGACCAGCCACCTAGACAGCTGATGACACTGTGGGTTTGCACAACCGAAGAATTTCTGCCCACACTGTCAGAAACCGTCTCAGGAAAGCTCATCTGCACAGAGATACCGTGACAAGATCCTGAGGCCCATTTCTGTGCCATTCATCCCACGCCATCACCTCCTGTTTCAGCATAATAATGCACAGCCCCAGGTGTACACAATTCCTGGAAGCTGAAAATGTCCCAGTTCCTCTATGGCCTGCTTACTCACAAGACATGTCACCCATTGAGCATGTTTGGAATGCTCTGGATGTTCCCATTCCCGCCACTATCCAGGAACTTCGCACAGCCATTGAATAGGAGTGGGACAACGTTCCACAGGCCACAATCAACAGTCTGATCAACTCTATGAGGAGTGGTGTCGTACTCCATGAAGCAAATAGTGGTCACACCAGAAGTTGTGGCATTTTATATTTTTGTTCAGTGTACATTTCCTATTGTTTGGCTAAAAGTTAATATTGAATTTTACTGGAGAAATTTATGGTAGCTACACCGAGAAAGTACCCAAGATGTCTGCTGATGGAATTCTGTTTGAATTCTCATCCGAATGGAGAAGTGTGACTGAAGCACAGAATACAGAATTCTGCGTTAACGCGACCCATAAGTTTTTAAATCGCTAGCTATCTAAGTGGCTGAATTAAAAAGGTGATGGGGTGTCATATTGTGTTAGCCCCTGCTGTGTTTGAGAAGTCAAAGCCCTTTGGATGAGTATTCTGTATATTGATTTCCTTGCTTGTTTTATTTTCTTCTTTGTTCTCACCCCGTCTGCTCCTCCCCCATATTCTTCGAGCAAGCAGGCCTGTTGCCCTAGTGATTCCAGACTGCACACAGACCCAGTGTGTACACACGCTGTTCTTCCGTCATACAAGCATGCGTCAACTTTGTTCATTAGCACTATCTCTTGTTCACATTCGCTTGTAAATGTCCTTACATTCGCTTGTTCCATTCTTACTTGTGCTCATTTTGTTAGCATTCTGGTTCGACCCCAATGGGCTTTTTTGCGGGCTTTTTTGGTGCCCTGCTGTGTACTAAGCCGGTAATACCGTAAATCCCGTAATGAGAGGATGGTATGGAGATATGAATATCTGTATAAACTCAACCCTAGTTCCTACTATGTGAAATAGATTAACAACTACTTCCGCATGTGTTTCAGATGGATTCAGTTATCCATCCACCTATATTTCCTCCCATGTAAAGCTGTAGGGGGCTCCCTTTGTGAGATGTTCTTTTTCCATCCTGACCCTCCCCCCAGCAGTAGTGCTAACCCCATTTAGTCGACTGGTCGATAGACTGTTGGTCTTTTTTAGTCAAGCAGTCGCAAATGTATATATTTAATTATTTTATGGCACACGAGATGGGTGACAATCAGACAGGTGTCTCACTCATGTCTCAGTGGACTAATCCATTGCGATGGCTCACCAGTATCAGTAGTACATTTACCGTTAATTCCCGTAATTTTTGTTAATGCATTCAATATTGTTATTATTATTGTACTGTTCTCATTGTTGGAGTGGACATGTTGTTTGAGGACCTCACAACCTAGGTTACACTTGTGAGGAACAGGTTTTTTTTTTTTCCACTTACGAATTGTCAATTTATTAATTTTCTTTTGTTTGTTAGCGCTCCTGTCAATCTTGAGTGAGGATGCGCACCTGATTATGCTTAAAGTAGGCCTAGGCTACTTGCCCTCCGCAAATGTAGGCCTATAAATGTGCCCATTTGGGAATCTGATAGTATTTCAGATTTGTTTTAACTCACCACCACTGTGGAGCTTCTAATAGCAAGTTAAAACCTGTTAAAATGAGGCATAATACTGCCCCCTTTGGATGAATTGCATGCCCATAGTAAACTGAAAAGAAATCTGTCCGAAATTGCTAATATATGCATATAATAATAATTATTGGATAGAAAACACTCTAAAGCTTCTAAAACCGTTTGAATTATGTCTGTAAGTATAGCATCTCCCAAACTAGTTTTGGCAACCTGAAAGTTGGGGCAACTTTACGTCATTGCCCCCACCCTTCCCAACCAGCTATGGATCTGGAAACACTTTCTATGTCTTTCACTAGATGTCCTCATTCAGTAGAGTGTTTAATTGTGCAAATCCCGCGAGCTTTGACCCTTTGGGAGGCAAAAGAGTGGGTGTCGCGAGAAAATACATGTGCGTAAGGGCGCGAATTGGACACAGCCCTTGCTGTATTCCAGCTTGCCTGAGAAGAACTGCTATTGTCCGGTTGAATCGCCAATTTTTTTGTACGTTTATAACATCCTAAAGCTTGATTCTGCACTTAGTTTGACCAGTTTAGTTGACATATAATATGTAATTTTGAAGTTTTGATGCGCAACTGTTCAGGACCAGAAGTCATTTTGGATGCATTTCAGCTGAAACGGGTAGCATATATATATCTACACACAAACTGAAACAAAACGATGTATTGGGTAAGTATGACTCCTTCCACTACATTCTGATCGAAGACCATCAAAGGTAAGGGAATATTTATGTTGTAATTTTTTATTTCTGTTGACTCCAACATAGCGGAGAAATATTGCTTACGTCTGAGCGCCGCCTCAGATTATTGAATAGTGAACAAATTCTGTAACGTTAAAAAGAAATGTGACAAAGCGGTTGCATTAAGAAGCAGTGTATCTTTCTAATTAACAGTTTGTTTTTACATCCATTGAGAATGACAATAGTTCCTCAACATAAGATTTTTCAAATAGGCTTCCAGCTCTCTTTCAATAATCACTCCCGGCCACTTCAGCCCAGACCCAAGTTAATAGTTGATACAATGTTTCAAGTTCCTTGCAGACAGGCCAAGTGTGTAGCCATGTGATTTAGAGGATATTTATTTTTATCAGGATTTTGTCTACCTCCAGGCTACAATGTTTTTGTTGGCTTTATGTAGGCCATTTTTACATAGTTGGCAATAACTTAATTGTGATTAATCACATGATGATTTTGAGGTTTGACTATGTTTTAATTATATTTTACTGTGAAATTTAACCATGAAAATGTGCATATGAAAATCCTAACTGGCATGCAGGTCGGGAGAAATGGTAAAATAAATTGGTACTCCAAATGTGAAAGGTTGCCGACCCTTGGTTTAGCTTATTACCGGCAGCTTCAGGAGCTTCACGGCAGAATCTGCGAAGGCCAGCAGCAGCAGAGGGTCATGAACTTGTTTTTATTTTTTATTTATTTTTATCTCTGGCTCCCTCTTGAATCATTTGTCTTCATTCATTAATCACAGTGTTCTTAAAGCATCGAACAAGCTCAGTAACCTACATATAGATGATTTTTTTGGGGGGGGGGAAACACAGGGTGTGTCTATGTAGGGGGGGAAAAATGGTTGAAAGATCAGACGACTAGGTCGACCAAGATTTTATTTTGTTTTTGACAGCCCCACCTAGCAGGCATCCATCCAGGGCACTGTCAGTATGGCTCTGATCTTTAGCATAGGCTGTTCTCTGGCATGGACCATGCGTTCTTCTCCCCCTGTGACCAGCGTCAGCTGTCATGTGTGACTGAAGCTGCTACCACCCGGTGCAGCATGGTGGTGTGAAATGGCAGGGATGAGGCCCGGGGAGAGGGGGTGTGCTATTTTAGACTCTGTTAACACTCAGTTGTTAAGTAGGCGTCAGTTCCAGTCCCGTCCCCCCTCCCTCCTGGAGGCTCGTCCAGAGGGCGACTGCTGGCTGGCTGACTGACTGACCATTCCTCCTGTCTATTCCATCTGAACCCCTACGCCCAGTCCTGGTGACTTCTCAACTTTACAAAATGGCTGCTTTGCTATTCCTCCTAGTCCCCTGAATGTGGGGGCCGATCGATACAGGTCACAGAATGAAATGGAGTGTCTATTAAAGAACCTGTGATGTTGCATGCCGCAGTGTTGCATGGATTTTCTCAGTGACAAGTGCAGTTCCTCATCAGGTGTGCCTAGCTCAACTCTTTTTCTCCTCGTCTCCTTTTCATCCTTTGTCAACCCTGATCGTTAGACCACCTTGTCTATTGGCATGGCCCAGCAAGTCTCAATCTCACCATGTCATCAACACCCTGAGTCACAATCAGTGTTCACCCTTCAGCCACAATTGATTAGCTCAGGTGACTTTCACTTTCCATTGTGTCCTGACTAAGTTAGTCAAACATTCATGCTTTCTCGTCCATGCTAATTTGTCAGTCATTGCAGAACGGTAATATTAATTGACAACCGAGATCATAGTTATCTTTCAGAAGAGATTATTTACCATAAACAGCATATTACTTCTGATGTTCATCTTCAAAGCAGCATTCAGTCGTGCCCCCACTCTCTCTCCTCCTTTCTTCTCCCTCACGTTTTAAGTGAAGACAACCCTGTCCTCTGACGTCTCAGTCCTACATGCGGTCCGCAGATGACTTGGATGCTCTAGCAAGTGCAGACAGGGTGGGACACCTGGTCCCAGTACATTCACATACACCGTGCCCAGTATAGAATTAGAATGAATGGACATGGCTCTAAAATCTACAGGAGATGTCATTGTCAACGCAATAGAAAAGCATTGCTCCACATGTCAAACTGAGACTAGGCACAGAATTCTTACAGGTGTTGATAAACAAACGTTTAAACATGGACACAGCCGGTCCACCCTACCACAGAACATTTGCTTTTAATCTACTCAATCAAATTCTATGGCACCGACTGCTTTCCCTCTCTAACCCAGACAGTCCCCCTCAGCACTGATAAGTGTCTCCACACTCTGCTCTATGCTCCTCCCAGCCAATGTGGTGAAGGGAAAATGCACTGCACCGATGGCGAGTGTGTGTTTGCACTTTGTTCCTTGTCAACAAGAGACTGAGGGAGATTAACACGCAGGGAGAACTTGTCAGACTGCACTTGGATTCATTAATAAGTCTGCATCTAGCTTGTTTTGCATTTGCTGTGCATAGTAAACCCCTCCAAAGCAGTAGTAGCGTAAACATACTCCTAATACTACTTATAATTTTCAATAGGGAACTGTAGGCTGTATTTAAAAATATGTTTTTACCTCCTTTTCTCCCCAATTTCGTGGTATTCAATTGGTACTTAGTCTTCTATCATCGCTGCAACTCATGTACGGAGTCGGGAGAGGCGAAGGTCGAGAGCCGTGCATCCTCCGAAACACAAGCCACACTGCTTCTTGACACAATGCCCCCTTAACCCGGAAGCCAGCCGCACCAATGTGTCGGAGGAAACACTGTGCACCTGACGACTGTGGCAGCGTGCACTGCGCCTGGCCCGCCATGGATTAAAAAAAAAAATGTTTAGTGCACGATGAGACAAGGACATCCTTGCCGGCCAAACCCTCCCCTAAGCCGGACGACGCTGGGCCAATTGTGCGCTGCCCCATGGGTCTCCCAGTCGCGGCCAGCTGCGACAGAGCCTGGACTCTAACCAGTATCTCTAGTGGCACAATGTAGACTGTATCTAGAGGTAAAAGGAGGCATTCCTGTCAGCATAAAGGTCAGATTTGTTTAGACTGATTTAAATTACCTTTACAGTGCCTTCAAAAACTATGCACACCCCTTGACATTTTATTGCAGCCTGAATTTAAAATGGATTAAATTGAGATTGTCACTACACACAATAACCCATAATGTCAAAGTGGAATTATGTTTATCGACATTTAAAAAATTAAAAAATTAAAAAGCTGTCTTGAGTTGATAAGGATTCAACCCCTTTGCAAGCCTAAATATGTTCAGCAGTAAAAGTAGCTGAACAAGTCACATAAAAAGCTGCATGGATTCACTCAAGATTTTTGATTGACTACCTCATCTCTGTACCTCACACAAACAATTATCTTTAATGTCTCTCAGTTGAGCAGTGAATTTCAAGCACAGATTCAACCACAAAGACCAGGGAGGTTTTCCGATGCCTCGCAAGGATGGGCACCTTTTTTGGTAGCTGGGTAAAAATAAAACAAAGCAGACATTGAATATCCCTTTGAGAATGGTGAAGTTATTAATTACACTCTGGATGGTGTATCAATACACCCAGTCACTACAAAAATACAGGTGTCTTTCCTAATTCCGTTGCCAGAGAGAAAGGAAACCGCTGAGGGATTTCACCAATGAGGCCAATGGTTAAATTTATTTTGTCAGTTAAGAACAAATTCTTATTTTCAATGACGGCCTAGGAACAGTGGGTTAACTGCCTGTTCAGGGGCAGAACGACAGATTTTTACCTTGTCAGCTCGTGGATTCAATCTTGCAACCTTTCAGTTACTAGTCCAACGCTCTAACCACTAGACTACCTGCCGTCCCAGGCTGTGATTGGAGAAAACTGAGGATGGATCAATAACATAGTAGTTACTACACTAACCTAAATGAGAGTGTGAAGGACGCCTGTACAGAATACAAATATTCCAAAACATGCATCCCTGTTTGGAAGAAGGAACTAAAGTAAAACTGCTAAAAATGTGGCAAAGCAACTCATCTTTTTGTCCTGAATACTAAGCGTTGGGTTTGGGGCAAACTCAACACTGAGTACCACTCTTCATATTGTCAAACATGGTGGTGGCTGCATCATGTTATGGGTATGCTTATCATTTGCATGGACTAGGGAGTTTTTTTCTCCTTCCGAAAAAATTGAATGGAGCTAAGCACAGGCAAAATCCAAGAGGAAATCCTCTTTCTCTGCTTTCCAATAGACACTGGGGGACAAATTAACCTTTCAGTAGGACCGTAACCTAAAACACAAAGCCAAATATACACTGGAGTTGCTTACCAAGAAGACAGTGAATGTTCCTGAGTGACAGAGTTAGTTTTGACTTAATCTATGGCAAGACTTAAATGGCTGTCTAGCAATGATCAACAACCAGATTAACAGAGCTTAAAGAATAATGTACAAATATTGTACAATTCAGGTGTGCAAAGCTCTTAGAGACTTACCCAGAAAGACTCACAGCTGTCGTCGCTGCCAAAGGTGTTTCTAACGCATTGACTCAGGGCTGTGAATACTTAAAATATGTATACGTGTTTTCACTTTGTCATGAGGCATTGTGTGCAGATGGGTGGGTAAGAGAATCAGTTTATTCCATTTTGAATTTGGGCTGTAACAGAAAAAATGTGGAATAAGTCAAGGGGTATGAATTCTTTCTGAAGGCGGTGTAGGTTTCTGAGTAAATAACTACTGCACAATATAAAATGCTCACCAAGACTGGCCCAGAGCATTGTATTTAGACTGGCCCCTTCCCTGCTGCCCTACCCAGACCATTAACTCAATAGGGATTGCTCCTCTCCGTTCAGGCCCCAGGAGAAGCGAGCAGGTTCTGCCTGTTTCACCAGGGCTCACTTTTTAATGGCTTCTAATTGTTTGAGTCCTCTTCATATGCCAAGCCAAATTGTCCCGCACTTGTTGAAGACTCTTAGGAGACTGTACTCCCTTTAGGCTTGTGCTTTTGTTCTAGTTCTACCAACCAGGCTAGCTAGTGCAAAGGGATCAGGGCAAAATGTCTAACATTTACTAGGCTAATTCTATGCCGCACCCTCAGTAGAACTGCCTACCTTCTACCCTCTTTCTCAGTGGCCTGCCTGTATTCCCTCCATTCTTCACCTCTGTCTCACTTCCACATATCTGCTTACCCTCTTTGTTCTCCTTCCACCTTTTGGCTCGCTCTGCTGAGTTTTGTGCTGTCAGCAGGGTTTAGCAGAGCTCCTCGGTCTCCATCCAAGTCTTTCTTTACTCCCGTCCTTCATTCCTTCCTTCCCTATCATCTCTTTCTACCTTACCTGCCTCACTCGTTCAGTCCTGTCCTCTCCATGATGCAGTGGCCAATACCGTTTTTCATTACTCCCGTCCTCCCTTGTTCCCCTATAATGTTTCTCTCATTCACCTCTGTACACTGCCATATAGGCCTACAGTGTGTTGCCGGAGAGACAGTGTAGTGATGGTGCAATGTCTCTGATGGTGTACAGTGCCTTCAGGAAGTATTCACACCCCTTGACTTTTTCCACATTTTGTTGTGTAATTGCCTGAATTTTAAATGGATTCAATTATTTGTTTTGTCACTGGCCTACACACAATACCCCATAATGTCAAAATGGAATTATGTTTTTAGAAAATTTTACAAATTAATTAAAAATGACAATTCAAATATCTTGAGTCAATAAGTATTCAACCCCTTTGTTATGGCAAGCCTAAATAAGTTCAGGAGTAAAAATGTGCTTAACTCGTCATTTAAGTTGCATGGACTCACTGTGAAATATGTGTTTTAATCATTTTTGAATGACTACCTCATCCCTGTACCCAACACATACAATTATCTGTAAGGTGCTTCAGTTGAACAGTGAATTTCAAACACAGATTCTTCCACAAAGACCAGGGAGGTTTTCCAATGCCTACCAATGATGGGTAGCTATTGGTAGATGGGTAAAAATAAAAAAAGCTAACATTGAATATCCCTTTGAGCATGGTGAAGTTATTCATTACACTTTGGATGTTTATATCAACAAACTCAGTTGTTGGAGAGGAAGTAAACCACTGAAGGATTTTACCATGAGGCCAATGGTGACTTTAAAACAGTTTTAGAGTTTAATGGCTGTTTTTTAAAGGAGAACTGAGAATGGGTTAACATTATAGTTACTCCACAATACTAACCTAACTGACAGAGTGAAAAGACTGTTCAGAAAAAAATAGAATTCAAACATACATCTCTGGAAAAATTAAGAGACCACTGCAAAATTACCAGTTTCTCTGGTTTTACTATTTATAGGTATGTGTTTGGGTAAAATTAACATTTTTGTTTCATTCTATAAACTACTCACAACATTTATCCTAAATTCCAAATAAATATTGTCATTTAGAGCATTTATTTGCAGAAAATGACAACTGGTCAAAATAACAATAAAGATCCAATGTTGTCAGACCTCGAATAATGCATCGAAAATAAGTTCATATTCATTTTTAAACAACACAATACTAATGTTTTAACTTAGGAAGAGTTCAGAAATCAATATTTGGTGGAGTAACCGTGATTTTTCAATCACAGCGTTCATGCTTCTTGGCATGCTCTCCATCAGTCTTTTCATATTGATGCTGGGTGATTTTTAACGCCACTCCTGGTGCAAAGATTCAAGCAGCTCGACTTTGTTTGATGGCTTGTGACCATCCATCTTCCTCTTGATCACATTCCAGAGTTTTCAATGGGGTTCAGGTCTGGAGATTGATCTGGTGGTCCTCCATCCACACCTTGATTGACCTGGCTGTGAGGCATGCAGCACTGTCCTGATGGAAAAACCAATCCTCAGAGTTGGAACATTGTCAGAGCAGACGGAAGCAAGTTTCCTTCCAGGGCAACATTGTACGTGGCTTGATTCACAGGTCTCTCACAAAGACAAATCTGCCTGATTCCAGCCTTGATGAAGCACCCCCAGATCATCACCGATCCTCCACCAAATTTCAATTTGCGAGACCTGGAGAGGCTTACAAGACACAGTGTCTTGCAACCACTGTGAAATTTGGCGGAGGATCGGTGATGATCTGGGGGTGTTTCAGCAAGGCTGGAATCTGGCAGATTCAAAAACAACTTGGCAGTTTAAAAATGAATGGGCATTTATCAATATTGTATATAAACTATTGTAAAATACTACGTGCGATCTAGTATGTTCGTACGCACAGAAAAAGCGTGATTTATCAAACAATCCCACGAGAGTCATACGTACACCGGTAGAAGAGAACCATTGATAAATACCAATGGTTCTCAGCCTCGGTGATCGTGCACGACCTTGGCTATTTGCACTTCAAAATGATCCCTTTTAAAATGAAACGCCATACCGTGAGAGAGACAACGGCGCAAACAAAAAAGTGTAGAAAACAATCACTTTTCAGCAACTGAAATAGAGGTGCTATTGTCAGAGGATGAGACGAGTACAGCCAAAATGTTTTTCGCTCAGTTGTGGCTTGACCAGTAAAACATTTTTTTATTTTTGAGGACCATAAACCATCCATCCTCAACAGCTCCCTCCTGGAGGCGTAAAGGCCAACATTGGCTGTTCTGCAGAATGAACGAGTCGTGCATTCCACCGGGCCACCTTGCCAGCACATTCAGCAGCATCTTTTGCGCATCACATAACCTGTCACTTCCACATTGTGGAAGCCTGTTCTGTTCACATGGTAAAACTAATTTTGGGTTGGTGCTTTTATGGCGATGTGGGTGCAATCTATTGGTCTGTTTGTATTTGTGAACCCATTGATGGCAAAGAAAGCCCTCTTGCGATGGTGTATAAAAAATTGTATGTTACTGTTCTTTTTGCTGATGATTGCCTCCAAAACATTGGCTCATTGGGGGCTGAGAGATTCCAGCTGAGAAGTGCATGTTGCCAAACACCCAAGGGTGGATAGCACCGGAATGGCATGTTTGCCTTTTTGAAGTCGGTCTTTCATCCTCGCAAAAATCTTGAGGTTGGCTCGTCAGATATCGTTTCCCAAAACCAATCTGTACTTTCTGCAAAAAAGTCCCAAGAGTAGTCTCACTTTCACACGTGACTAATTCAACAAATGACTGTACTTTATATGCACTGATGTGGTCCAATTATATATCACTATATGTTCCATGAATTCACAATTACCCTTTCTAGGGCAGGCTAGCGGAATGCTAGTGGAACCCCTCGACAACATTCCGATGAAAAGGCAGCGCGTAAAATTCAAAAGTATTTTTTTTGAAATATGTAACTTTCACCCATTAACAAGTCCAATACAGCAAATGAACAACTTCTTGGTAAATTGAAAAAATTATTTTATTACTCTCTCAATTTCACAAATGTTCAACATATTTTCCCCATTCCACGCCTTGACAAGCAAGTTCCTTATTCCACCACTTGGCACTGCATACTCATGGTCATGGCTGTGCATAAAGTTACGCTCACTCTCAAGCAAACGTGTTCATATTGATAAATCTCACACCTCGAGTGGAAATGATTACAAGCATGGTATACGCACAGATTCGTGCCTACGCATGATTGATAAATGAGGCCTCAGGTGTGCAAAGCTCTTAGACTTTCCCCAGAAAGACTCACAGCTGTTATTGCTGCCAAATGTCATTGTGGTGTATTGACACGGGGGGGGGGGGGGTTGTTTACTTATCTCATTAAAATATATTAGTGTTTTATTTTTCATGAACCTTTCAAAAAAATTACAAAAATAATCCATTTTCATTCCATTCATAACAATGAAATGTGGAAAAAGTCAAGGGGTGAGAATACTTTCTGAAGGCACTCTACATAACATATTTCTAATAGCATTTATTAGTTTTTCTTTCATATTCTGTTACCTAAGAGCTTAGTAAACACAACCAAATGATTATTTTTACAATGGCATATATGAGATGTTTTTTTTTTTAGACTGTTAGTGTTGACGTCCAAAATATTTGTCAATTGCTCGCGGGGTCCCTCAAGGCCAGGCTTTTCTAGTGTTCATTTTTCGTGTTGTCGGCCCGATTGATTAGGAATCAGCAAGCTAAGCTCAGGAGCTGGGAGCGGAGGCTCTGCAGCAGCACTTGAGAACTTGTGCATTCCATGGCGGCTTAATGAAGGCTGGCCAATACCTGCAGTAGTGTTGTAATCGCATAGCAGCCCCAGAGACAGACTGTACAGGTTCTCTCATATTTTTTTGTCCACGCCTCGCCTGGCCACCAGCTCACCACTGAGGTGAATTCTGTCATTGTTTATAGCGTGTAGCCCAATCAGGGACCGTCTGTTGAACATTTACTTGAGCTCATAAAATATGGTTCAATGGCTCAAATACCTGCATTTGTGGTGAAGGGTTTAGGCGACATTGTTCCTGATGGGATATATTTAAATAAACCCAAATCTGCCAAACAAAGAAAAGGAATGCGAAAGAAAATCGATTGTCATTCAATTTCTTTTGTTATTTCACAACAGTGCTAACGAACCCCCACAGGTGCCGTACAAACAAGTTATTGATGTCGGCAATAGATAATCCTAGTGACAGTACGTGTTGGTTTGTGCCTGATGCCTGCAAATTTGTGTAATTTAAGGAGAGATAAAATGGTGCGTTTGGCTTGTCCTCAGAGCTCAGAGAGACAGCATCTCCCTTTCAAACTGTATGTTGGTTTTAGGAGTCTAGTTTAGACCCAGGGATTGTGTGATACAGCCCCCCACCCACCCACCCCTCTCCATACAGTAGGGTTTGTGGTGCTTAAAGGTGAATTAGTGCTCAGTGCTGTTGCAGTAAAACCCACACATTACTGGGGGAGGGGAGCAGCCCAGAATTTATGGCCCTGTAGCTTGTATTGCAAGTCTTTCCCTGCTTCTGTTGACCTTGAGCTGTACCTGGCCAGGCATCTATATGGTACGCAGTGTGGCCCCTGGCCTCTCAACGGAACACTCTCCCACTCCAACTCTAGGTCCTTACTTGCTGAGTCCTAGCGCTCCACTGTACTGAGAGTAGGTAACAAGGTGATCATGAATATTCCAGAATGTTGTATGTGTGTGCATGCTGTGAGAACCAGCGGAGTTTCTCCACCTCTGGGCTGTGGGAATGATGCTCTCTTCCTGCGCCTCACTTCTCTCTATCCCCTCCTCCAGAAAGTGTTTACGCTCACTCTTGCTCTACAACAACACTGCAAGCTAGACCAAATTCTCTCAAGGACACACACACAGTGTGTTGACATGAGCTGACATGTACCTCAGTTCGAATCTCACTTAGGCTTCACTTTCTAGAATGGAAGCGATATGTTCTATGTTGAGGTTGAATGTGTTTTTGGGTGTGACGTTGATGGCAAAAGAATGGTCTTAATTTGAGGGGGAGGGATCGTGACAGTCATTTCACAATCCTGCTTCTAGAGATTTGGTTGGAAGGGAAGATGCTCGAGCTCTGTTAGTTTGAGATCTTACAAGAGACTTTTGTGTTGTATTTAGAGACGGGAGATTATTGAGTTGCTGCCTGCCCTGGATGTCCAGCCAGGTGGTTCTAATACAATCCAGCCTCTCCTGGATCAACAGGTCTGGGTGCACACGCACGTAGCCTACACTATTTCTTTCTCGCTCTGTCACACACACAATGCACTCACTCGCCCTCTCTTCAGACACAGTTTGTTTTTGACCGCTTTTTAAAGCCTTGTCCCTCTGTTGTCCGCTCTGCCGTATCCTCATCAGTCCTGATATAGCCCAGCCAAGGCCTAACACCTGATGCCCTGAACCTTTTGCTCAGTGTGTGTGATTGAGCGGTAGGTGTGTTGCATAGGCAGCGCAGCTCTGTTTATGTGCTTTCCAGGGCTCTTTAGAGCAGCCTGCCAGGCTGTTCTTTCATTCTGGGTCTGAAGGCTGGCAGAGCCTCATGGTACTGATCCCTGGCTGGGCCTGTCTGGCCTGCAGGAGAGCTTTAGTTCTGCTGCTATGGCCTGACTCTATCTGCCTGCAGTTGCAGGTCATTAGAATTGGCACAGGAAGAGGAGGACTGTGGGTTATAGGTGTTTGGAAATTGACTATCTGTTTTGATTACATGCTTCAGAGAGAAGCTAACACCTGAACTATAAGGTGGGTTTCTTTCTCTCACACACACAGTGTTGTTGTCCGGTGGTGCTCTCTGGTCATGAGTTAATTGGGTTGTGATTGGAGCAGATCAGACAGCCGTGTGTGTGTGTGTGTTGGGGAACACTGAATAGTTGTCTCTACTGCAGACAGACAAAGCCACAGTATGTGACTCCCACTAGCAGATCACTTACACACACACACCCTCTCATTCTCGCGCTGTGCACTGTACAGACTAACATCTGTTACACACCCACACACACAGGCCTACACCCTGTGCATATGGACACACACACACACTAACTTGTTCGCACACATGATCTCTCTCTCTTAAGCACACACGTCGACCCAGTAAGCCTAATTGTGGGATATTCCCTGGCGACTCATTGCTATTATTACATTGTCACTTGACCATGAATGGGTTAGACTGACTAAAGCCTCAGGTTTCCTAGAAGCCACTAGGACACAGTGTTATCTTTGTTGTGGATTCATATAAAAAAACTTGATGTGTTAAGATCCCACACTATGAAAATGCCCATGCAGCGCCTGAATGTCTGTGGTTGAACCATACTGTATGGAGTCAAACCACGCGGAGTCTGTATGCATTGCGTTTTTATCTTCAACGTTCACCGCCTTACACAATCCTTAGCCTGGTCCCCTGTCTGTTTGTGCTTTTGCGTGATTCATTGGCAAGCTAAACATATTCCATTTGGAGTTGGCAGGAGACTGACTGGCACCCGGGCTAGGGATGACTGGCCTGTCACTCATGAGTGGGGCTGGGTTAGAAGGAAGAGGCAGAAGTCAAATGAAGGGTGGGGAAGAAAGGAGAGGGAGGAAGCGAAGAGAGGAGGCAATTTGTCTCACTTTAGCGTAAGTTGCCAAACTACTAATGGCAGCACAAAATATCAGACCTTTTATGCATTGTGTGTGTGTGTGCGCGCACCCACCTCTACCCCTGTCCCGTTGTCTGCATTTCTCTCATTAGTCTCTCTGAGCTGAAACAATGGGAATAAATCTGCACCTCAGTCATCTGAGGAGTTAGCTCTGAGCGAGATGGTATTGGGAGGCAGTCGGTCTCACACACACGGTGGACTCTTTAGAAATCTGCAGTACAGGGGCACCTTGGGGGTATTTGGTATTTTATTAGGGTCCCCATTAGCTGTTGCAAAAGCAGCAGCTACTCTTGCTGGGGTCCACACAAAACATGAAACAGAACATTCCTTGATAAAGGACAGAACTACATTAATTTAAAAATGAAACTTAGTTTGTGTGCATGTATGCTGTCTTAATTCATGAAATGTGGAAAAAGTCCAGGGGTGTGAGGCTTATTATTTTTTTCCCTTTATTTAATGAGGCAAGTCACTTAAAACATTCTTATTTTCAATGACGGCCTAGGAACAGTGGGTTAACTGCCTTGTTCAGGGGCAGAACGACATTTTTTTACCTTGTCAGCTTGGGGATTTGATCTTGCAACCTTTCGGTTACTAGTCCAACGCTCTAACCACTAGACTACCTGCCGCCCCATGTAGCCTAGTGGAGTGTTGCATTATCTGTTTAAAAAAATAAAATAAAGTTTTGTTGTTCATTTGAGCAATATGAGATGGAAATTCCATGCAATAATGGTTCTATATAATACTGTACGCTTTCTTGAATTTGTTCTGGATTTGGTGACTGAAAAGGCCTCTGGTGGCTTATCTGGGTGTGTCAGTCAGCTGTGTGTAAATTGACTATGCAATTTAGAATTTCACATTGACTGCATCACTTCTTTTTATAAGAAACAGTCTCTCCTCAACTCTTAGGCAAGAGAGACTGGTATGCAAAGTAGTTATATTAGCCCTCTGATTACAATGAAGAGCAAGACGTGCCGCTGTGTTCTGGGGAAAGTCTTTCCTTGAAGCACTCGACCACACGAGTGGACAATAATCAAGAGAAGACCAAACTAGAGCCTGCATGACATGCTTTTGTAAGTGCAGTGTCATAAAAGCACAACTTCTCTTTATTACCATTGAATCTATATGTTTTGACCATGACAGTTTACAATCTAAGGTAACACCAAGTCATTTAGTATCCTCAACTTGTTCAACAGCCACACCATTCATTACTAGATTCTGCGGAGGTCTAGATCGTAGCAAATGATTTGTACCAAATACAATGCTCTTAGTTTTAGATGTTCAGGACCAGTTTATTACGAGTTGACATTCCAAAACAGACTGCAACTCTTTAAGGGTTTCAGTGACTTCATTAGCTGTGGTTGCTGATGCATATATAGTTGAGTCATCAGTTACATGGAAACGCATGGTTTGTTTGATGTCAATGGTAAAAATAGAAAAGAGTAGAGGGCATAGAGAGCTGCCCTGAGGAACACCACACTTTGCATGTTTGACATTAAAGAAGCTTCCATTTAGGAAAACCCTTTGAGTTCTATTAGATAGCTCTGATATGGCAGATGTTGAAAAGCCATAACACATACATTTTCACAACAGCAGGTTATCGTCAATGTCAAAGGCTTTTATTATCAATTGATTTCAACCAATCATCAGTAGTTTGTGTCAGTGCAGTACATGTTGAGGACTTAAGCATCTTGGAAGTCTGTTAATTTGTTTACAGAGAAATAACATTGTTTTGATAAGAGTTGGCAGCAAGCTGATTGGTCTGCTGTTAAAGCAGCCTCAACTGTTTCTAACACTCTTGGGTAGTGGAATGCCTTTGGGTTCCCTCTGGCCTGAGGACAAAGACTTTCCTCTATGCTAAGATTAAAGACATGACAGATAGGAGTGGCTATAGAGTCAGCTACCATCCTCAGTAGCTTTCCATCTAAGTTTTCAATGCCAGGATGTTTGTCATTATTGAGCGATAACAATAATTTTTCTAGCTCTCCCACACTAACTTTACAAAATTCCAACTTGCAATACTTTTCTTTCATTAATATTTTTTTATGCATGAGTATGATGGCTCACTGTTTGTTGTCTGCACTTCCTGCCTAAGTTGCCAATGAAGGAATCAATTTAAATAATAGGCAACATCAAATGGTTTTGTGATGAATAAGCCATCTGATTCGATGAGACTGATTTGAATTTGTCTTTCTACAATCAATCAATCAAAAGTATTTATATAGCCCTTCTTACATAAGCTGATATCTCAGTGCTGTATAGAAACCTAGCCTTAAACCCCAAACAGCAAGCAATGCAGGTGTAGAAGCACGGTGGCTAGGAAATCCATTTCTTAACAGGTGCATGTTTATAAATAATTGGAAGAAGCAATTTCATAAATTCATCAAGTGCAGCATCTGGATGCTCCTTATTAATCACATCAGATAAACAAATATGTAAAACATTATCCACGTAAATGTTTTGTATGATCTCTCATACACTATTTTAGGCCCAGTTTTCAGAATTCGGCTTTCCTGGATATAGCCACTATATTGTGATCACTGCATCCAGTGGGTACAGATACAATTTTAGATTAAAATTCTACAGTATTAGTAAAAATGGGATTAATACATGTGGATGATCTTGTTCCTGTAGTGTTTGTAAACACCTTGGTAGGTTGATTAATAACCTGATCCAGATTACAGGCACTGGTTACAGTGAAAAGCTTCCTCTTGAGTGGACAGCTAGATGAAAACCAGGCAATATTCATGTTTGTTCTATTTACATCGCATTTCAGAAGCATTATTTAGATACTGACTGTTAGCACTTGGTGGCCTATAGCAACACCCCAAAAGAAAAGGCTTTAGATGTGCCAATAACACTTGACATAATATATTCTCTAAGCATTACAGGGATATATGTGTGCGTGTGCTGTGGGGTTGAAGCTATGAACCAATAGGCTTGTCTCTCTAATTCCTTCCAGGCTTTTGGGAGGGTGGACAATGAGCCTGTCATAGTGGATATAAGCAATGTCCCCAGTTATTTCCTCTTCTGGCGCACAGCGTCCGCATAGTCCTCGTTGAGGAAGATAAATGTTCCTGTCAAGTTCTTGGCTCTTTCCAGAACAGCTACCTTGTCCTTGAACCTCTGGAACTTTACCACTATCGCCCTGGGCCTGTCACCTGGGTGGTGTGTTTTCCAGTTCCCTTTGCGCGCTCCACTTCAATCTTCCTGTGTTTCTCAGAGAGAATTTCTCTCACTTTGTCCTCAGACTCCGTCCAGGTCTCGTGGAGATTCTGCAATTCTGTCCACAACCATGTTCTGCCTTGATTGTTATTGTTATCATGGATTCACATACAGTACTGATGTCCTCTCTTAATGACTTACAGATTGCTGTCCCAACTTGCCGTTATCCTGTTTATACTCATCGAGCTGACCCTGAAGAACTGCAATCTTCAGGTTCTGGACCTCTGGTCAGGTCGTCCATTATTTTATAAGTTGACTGCACCAGTATATGACACAGGACTTGGAAGTTATTTTCTTGTTGTAACAACTGCTTGTAGAAATCTTTATTTTTTTAATATATTTTTTTGTGATAGAGCGATGCCACTGTCCTCAACGGTACTCCCGCCCGCTTTAGCTTTTGTCGTTGTAGCAAACTTTGTTATGCTGTTACTCTACGCAGTTCCAGACAGGGCATGTCACAGGGAAGATTAAAAACCACAAACAGCAGGGATCTAGACAGCCACAAGCTCAGGAATGTCTGCTGTCCCAGCCACAATAGCGAACCACATTGTGGGCTGCGTTCAAGCCCTCAAGATAACCTTGCTAGCTACTTCGCAGCTAGGCTAGTTGCTATGCCAAACAGCTCCTCAGACCCAGCCTTGGTCGGCAGGATCTCTGGACAGATAGTAGCAGTCCCGCGTAATGATGCAAACCACATCGCGGGATCCAAAAACAAAAGGTAACTAGTTATTAAGAAATGTTTCAATAGACTTTCAAAAGTTTCCAAAACAACACACCGCGCTCTCCCTCGTTCTGCGGGGGTCTCCATGTTGTGCCCCTCTCTCCACTGATGAGTCCGACGCAGTCTGAACACTGACACCAGCCATTTTATAGAGAGTGGATCCGATTGGCTTTGTTCCTTGTCCATTTGTTAAGGAGATGGCAAATCCCATATACTTACTGTCTCAAAATGCCACTTGTTTATGACTCACTCAGCCAATGTGTGAAATCTCTGCATTTTTTTGGACTGTTTTAACTCACTTGCTGCAAATGTTTTATAAAGAGGTGAGAACATAACACTCCCATTTTCTAGTTATGTCATTGTGTTGTCAATCGTACTGTGCTATAATGTCTGTGATGCAAACTGATGTCATCAACAGGCCACGTGTGTGTGTGTGTGTGTGTGTAATCATGTGTCTCACCTTGTTGTTCTGACTCTTGTTTTTCAGCCCAGAATGTGACGGTGGATGAGATTCTCGCTGCCTACAGACAGGCCTGTGTGAAACTCAACTGTAAACTCATACCCAAAGTGCTCAAACAGATGCAGGTAAACCTGAATGAAACGCGCACAGATATAGATAAAATAAAAATTCTCCATGCCACTACTTCAGTAGCCTAATAACAGCACTGAAACACCGGGCATCATTCAGGCTTTAGAGTCTTGTCGTAGAGCTAGATTAGGCCTACATCTGGACTTTAAATCCCCAACTCCATCACCACCTCATCGAAATCTGGTACCAGATTCCTGGCACACAATCAAACATCACCAGATCTCAAACCACCCTGCTGGGGCAGCTCACTCACACCCACTATGGGGATTGTCATGTTGCTAGCTGGGCTTTGCTGACAGCAGCAGGGGGGTTTATGTGCTGTGTCTTTCTTGTTTGTTGATGTTTGTTTTTCTGTTTGCAAGGTCATGTGTGCTCTAATCCCTAAGAATAAGCAGTTCCTGAGACCTGCTAGGGAATGCCTCTACTGTTTTAAATTGTTCATATATATATATACTGCTTAAAAAAATAAAGGGAACACTTAAACAACACAATGTAACTCCAAGTCAATCACACTTCTGTGAAATCAAACCTCCAGCAGACCACAAATGTGCATGTGTCTGCTCAAACGGTCAGAAACAGACTCCATGAGGGTGGTATGAGGGCCCGACGTCCACAGGTGGGGGTTGTGCTTGCAGTCCAACACCGTGCAGGACGTTTGGCATTTGCCAGAGAACACCAAGATTGGCAAATTCGCCACTGGCGCCCTGTGCTCTTCAGATGAAAGCAGGTTCACACTGAGCACACGTGACAGAGTCTGGAGACGCCGTGGAGAAGGTTCTGCTGCCTGCAACATCCTCCAGCACGACCGGTTTAGCGGTGGGCCAGTCATGGTGTGGGGTGGCATTTCTTTGGGAGGCCGGACAGCCCTCCATGTGCTCGCCAGAGGTTGCCTGACTGCCATTAGGTACCGAGATGAGATCCTCAGACCCCTTGTGAGACCATATGCTGGTGCGGTTGGCCCTGGGTTCCTCCTAATGCAAGACAATGCTAGACCTCATGTGGCTGGAGTGTGTAAGCAGTTCCTGCAAGAGGAAGGCATTGATGCTATGGACTGGCCCGCCCGTTTCCCAGACCTGAATCCAATTGAGCACATCTGAGACATGTCTCGCTCCATCCACCAACGCCACGTTGCACCACAGACTGCCCAGGAGTTCGGAGGATGCTTTAGTTCAGGTCTGGGAGGAGATCCCTCAGGAGACCATCCGCCACCTCATCAGGAGCATGATCAAGCGTTTTAGGGAGGTCATACAGGCACGTGGTGGCCACACACACTACTGAGCCTCATTTTGACTTGTTTTAAGGACATTACATCAAAGTTGAATCAGCTTGTAGTGTGGTTTTCCACTTTAATTTTGAGTGTGACTCCAGACCTCCATGGGTTGATAAATTTGATTTCCATTGATCATTTTTGAGTGATTTTTGTTGTCAGCACATTCAACTATGTAAAGAAAAAAGTATTTAATAAGAATATTTCATTCATTCAGATCTAGGATCTGTTATTTTAGTGTTCCCTTTTTATTTTTTGAGCAGTATACACACACACACGCACACACACACCGGTGACTCGCTCGTGTGCGTGTTTTCCTACACAAACTTGTTAATGCGTGAGTGGGCATTGTTTGGGATCGTTCAGTCGAAAGCCTGTTATGCAGAGACTTCCCTTTGTCTTGGCGACAGAACAGGAATGAATGGGGAAACCTGTGAAGGGCAGAACAGGGGGAGGGCTCATGATTGGATAACCGATTATGACGCGGACCTTGCCAGTTTGTACTTGGCTTATCGCTGTGATTATATTGTCCAGTAGTCTTTTTCCTTTCCGTTCATGTGAGCGGTCAACCAATGCAGCATTGATACCATGATATTTGCTTGTAAAGAGAGCAATCACAGATGGAATTAGTAATGTATTGATGGATGAAAATTAAGAGCAAGACCGAGGCACAGCCATAAGTAGCATAAGAGGGGGAGTGTGTGACCCTCCTACTGTAAGTTGCCACGGTTACCTGCCCAGCCACCCCTGCACTCCAGCATGACTCTGTCTCCTGTGCCGTGTCATTAGAAAGTTTGAGTGAGTATTTACGGAAGTGCTTACTCTTCAAGAACCACCCCAGAACTCTGGCCACCCATCCGTCCACCCTTGACACACTCACGCATACGCCCACACATGCACACAGACATTCCAACACTTCTCAAACACACCCTTGAACAGTACAAACACACACACACACACACGCTTAAGCTAAAGCAGCCTACTGTCAACATTCTGTTGATGGTCAATAGCCTTCTGTTGATGGTCAATACACACCCTCTTGCTTGCATACAGAAGTATAGGCGGGGTTTAATACCCACAGTATCTTCCTAAAGCCTCCTCAGCAGGTTAGTCTTTCTCTGTTGTGTGTCTTGTCTTAGCAAGACAATGGGCTTCAGGGTGTGTGAACGTGGGATGGCAGTAGTAATCTGCAGTGGGTGAGGATGAGCTCATATGGACGAGTCACTGAGGGTGAGTGACAGGCGGGCTGGTAGCAGGATGTGGAGTGCAGGGACATGTTATAACTGTTGGATGTTCGCAGTTTGCGCTGCCACTGCCCACACACAGGACACTAGGGCTGGGCGATAAGGCATAAAGCGTTTTTCAAACTTTTTCAAAATTCGCGATGCATCTCGAGTTTTGACGTTTTCTCTAAATAAGCTTTGTTGTATAATTAAAAGTCAAATCCACTGCATTTAAAACAATCTATTGAATTCAGAGCTCCTGAAATTATACCGAGGCTGAATATATGTCTTCCACAACCTTAACACCCACTAATAATTTAATTATTTTATCAAAATATACCTGCTTTTTTGCAAAAATCACTGATCTGGCTTTCAGGTATGTCTTT
>NC_088220.1:48159263-48176763 GCF_036934945.1 Oncorhynchus masou masou | reverse complement strand
TTCATAGGCACTTGCTCCACTTCTCTCTCCACTATTCCTAATGCTCTTTCTCGCTTCATCCCTCTCTCCCTCTCCTTTGTCTTATCCCCGTTCATCCTTTAATCTCTCCTTTGTCACCCCTCTACCGTGTCCGCTCTCTGTTTTACTGCTCTCTCTCCCCTCTTTCATCTCCTCTCTCTTTTTCTTCAGCCCATCATTGGACTTGAAATATCATCTGTCTGTCTATAAACAATGGTTTGGGATCTGAGGGCAATTGGTGCTACAGAGCAATGGGGTCTGTTCAGTGGTGTAGGTGGTGGGGAGACGTGTACATCTAGAAGACAACCACTGTACTTCGTTATTTTGAGAATTTACACGACCGTTCAAAAGTTTGGGGCCACTTAGAAATGTCCTTGGTTTTGAAAGAGAAGCACATTTTTTTGTCCTTTAAAATGACTTCAAATTGATCATAAATACAGTGTAGACATTGTTAATGTTGTAAATGACTGTTGTAGCTGGAAACGGCTGCTTTTTAATGGAATATCTACATACAGAGGCCCATTATCAGCAACCATCACGCCTGTGTTCCAATGGCACGTTGTGTTAGCTAATCCAAGTTATTAATTTTAAAAGTCTCATTGATCATTAGAAAACCCTTATACAATTATGTTAGCACAGATGAAAACTGGCCTTCTTTAGACTAGTTGAGTATCTGGAGCATCAGCATTTGTGGGTTCGATTACAGGCTCAAAATGGCCAGAAACAAAAACCTTTCTTCTGAAACTCGTCAGTTTATTCTTGTTCTGAGAAATGAAGGCTATTCCATGCAAGAAATTGCCATGAAACTGAAGATCTCGGAACAACGCTGTGAACTACCCCTTCACAGAACAGCGCAAACTGTCTCTAACCAGAGTAGAAAGAGGAGTGGGAGGCCGCGGTGCACAATTGAGCAAGAGGACAGGTTCATTAGAGTGTTTAGTTTGAGAAACAGACGCCTCACAAGTCCTCAACAAGCAGCTTCATTTGTCCTCTTGCTCAGTTGTGCACCGGGGCCTCCCACTCCTCCTTCTATTCTGGTTAGAGCGTGTTTGCACAGTTCTGTGAAGGGGTACTACACAGCTCGGTACGAGATCTTCAATTTCTTGGCAATTTCTCACATGGAATAGCCTTCATTTCTCAGAACAAGTATAGACTGATGAGTTTCAGAAGAAAGTTATTTGTTTCTGGTCATTTTGAGCCTGTAATCGAACCCACAAACGCTGATATTCCAGATACTCACTCACCTAAAGAAGGCCAGTTTTATTGTCTCTTTAATCATCACAACAGTTTTCAGCTGTGCTAACATGATTGACAAAGGGTTTTCTAATGATCAATTAGCCTTTTAAAATGATAAACTTGGATTAGCTAACACAGCGTGCCATTGGAACACAGGAGTGATGGTTGCTGATAATGGGCCGCTGTACACCTATGTAGATAATCCATAAGAATTCTGCCATTTTTAGCTACAATAGTAATTTACAACATTAGCAATCTCTATACTGTATTTCTGATCAATTTGATGTTATTTTAATGGACAGAATATTTGCGTTTCTTTCAAAAACAAGGACATTTCTAAGTGACCCCAAAACTTTTGAACGGTAGTGTACATTTAAGCCATATTGACTCCTCTCCCCATCCCCAGAGTGCTGGAGCCCTCACCCCCACAGTCGTCCGTCCTTCACTAGTATCCTCATGCGGCTGCTGGCCATCGAACAGTCGGCCATGTTTCAGATGCCCCTGGAGTCCTTTCACTCTCTGCAGGAGGACTGGAGGCTGGAGATCCAGCAGATGTTTGACGAGCTCAGGGCCAAGGAGAAGGTGAGAAGAGCCCCCACGGTCACGTGGGCATGTTGTCAACATCCCCCACAAAGTGCAAGTGGGAAAGTGCCGTTGCCTTGGCAACGTGAATGATCCTCGACAGGGTGTTATGTTGCTGTAACACCACATTTTGTTTTATATGCCCCTCTCCTCTCCTGTAGGAGTTGCGTTCCTGGGAGGAGGCGTTGGCTCGTGCGGCTGAGGAGCAGAGGGAGCAGGAGGAGCAGCTGAGGAGGAGAGAGCAGGAGCTGGCTGAGAGAGAGATCGATATTGTGGAGCGTGAACTCAACATCATCATCCACCAGATGTACCAGGAGAAGCCCAGGGTCAAGAAGCGCAAGGGCCACTTCAAGAAGAGCAGACTGCTCAAGCTGGGCAGAGATAGCAACAGCATCAGTCTGCCCTCTGGTGTGTGATGGAGGGTATTGCACCCAAGCACTTATCCTATTACTTGAATAGGGCATCATTCTTTTTTCTTTCTATCCTTATTAGGATTGCAAAATTCCAGTAACTTTCCCAAAATCCACAGGTTTTTAAGAAAGACCGGTTGGAGGGTTCACGGATTCCGGGAATCTTCCAACCAGGATTTCTGTGAAACTAAGCAATTTGGTGGAAAGTTAACGGAATTCTTGCTGCCAATCATTTGACTGTAATCCCTCCCTGTTGTGTATGTACACAGGTTTTGAGCATAAGATCACAGTGCAGGCGTCTCCGAGCGTGGATAAGAGGAAGCCCCAGGGCAGTGAGAACACCACACCTCCAGCCAGCCCAGGGGTCATACCCCGCCTCAGGGCCATACGACGTGAGTTGATCTGCGGGGGAGACAGAGACAGGGGTTGAGGGGGACTGGAGGACCGAGGACACACCAAAAAGTTAACACCGGTTATTAAATTGTGGGGGATGCCATTGTTTCAATATAATCCGAACTAATGTTGTGGATTCCCTCCCTAGATCTGGTATTCAAGTGGATAGAACTGCATTTTGTTATGTTCACGGCACAACGAGAGTTTGTTGATGTTGTGTGGTGTTGTAATGACAATAACTGTGTTATTGAGCCCCTCAGTGACGCCCAGCGATGGCAGTAAAACGTGGGGCCGCAGTGCCGTGTGTAAGAAGGAGGACCTGGCAGCTAGCAAAAAGAAGGGACGTACCTGGGGCCCCAGCTCCACCCTCCAGAGAGAGAGACTGGGCGGAGAGGACAGGTAACAGTCATGGTCCAAAAACAGGCCCTTGATAGCCCCATTCCCTTACCTGCCGGCTACCCTTTCAGATTTTTTTCATTTGCACGTCAGAATCATCTCTGAACATTATTCTGGCGAGTGTTTGGTGTATGTTACCAGTTAATAGTATTGACCCAATCTTCTTCGTCTTGCAGGTTGAAGTCGCTGGGCGACGGATGCAAGGTGTGGTCCTCTAGTGCCCCGAATCTGGGCAAGTCTCCCAAACACGCCCCCATGACCGCCGGCTTCTCTAGCCTCAATGAAATGGGTGGGTCTCTTCATGTATCACCATTTCTGCAACAGAAAAGTTGCAAAACATACCGTGGATACAAAATCCGTCAGATTCGTGACTGATTGAAATGCTTTGTTCTCCTTCTCACACTCTCTCTTTCTCTATCTTTCTCTCTCTCTCTCTCTCTCTCTCTCTCTCTCTCTCTCTCTCTCTCTCTCTCTGACAGAGGAGCACTGTGAGCTGGAGGAGTCGCCCGGGTCTCTGATGCCCCCAGAACCCAGCAGTAACGGGTCTGTGGAGGAGGGAGGCCCCTCGTTGGGCGGGGCGGGGCCCGGGATGGGGAGCGGGGTGGGTTACCAGGACTCTGTGCGGCGCTGCAGCCAGAGGAAGAAGAGTGATCTGCTGCTGCTGGGCTGTGCCTCCCTACTGGCCTCTGTAGGTCTGGGGCTGGACCTGCTACAGCTGGGGAGACTACAGGTACTGTAGGGAGGGAAATGGGTCTGTAACACACCCAGAAGGACAAAATGACCCAAACCATGGGAAGAGATCCTCAATCCTGCCACCTGCCGTAGCGATGATCTTTATACACTGAATAAGGGTTTACACTCGACACCAGGGAGTTGACAAGGTCTAGTGTGTGTCAGTTGGCAAGAAGCAACCGTAGATTGTAAGGTAGATGCCAGTAAGAACTGACCCGTTTCCATGTGTGTGTGTGTGTGTCTAGGTCCAACAGGACGAGCAGGACCTTAGAGAGGAGCAGCGCAAGAAAAAGGACAGCATTTTCCAGCGAACGGGTCGCTTTCGTCGCAGCACCTCTCCCCCGAGCCGCGCCCTGTCCCTCTCGCTGTCCCG
Source organism: Oncorhynchus masou masou (assembly GCF_036934945.1). Lineage (NCBI taxonomy): Eukaryota > Metazoa > Chordata > Actinopteri > Salmoniformes > Salmonidae > Oncorhynchus > Oncorhynchus masou. The sequence continues at coordinate 48,172,623 of NC_088220.1, read as the reverse complement.
CCACCGCGACTCTACTCTCCCCTGCATGGACCCCTCTCCCTCCGTCACCCTCCTCTCCCTCTCCTCCCTCTCAGACTGCAACTCCACCAAATCCCTGCTTCCCTCGGACCTTGAGGACTTGGCGTTGACCCCCGGAGTGGGCGTCTGCCACCCCGCAGCGCCTCCTGTCCCCTCCGTTAATCCGCTCCTGGATCTGAGGGCAGAGAGCTTTAAGAGGGAGCCCAACCAGTCCCTCACGCCCACCCACGTGTCTGCAACCATGAACAGGGGGCACAGACGCACCCCCTCTGACGGGGCGATACGCCCCCGCGCCCAAACCCTAGGGCACCGCAGGACCCCCTCGGACGGCAGCATGCCCATGCCGCCCCCGCCAGGGCCACCCACCCTCCCCCTACATGCAGGTGAGTGTGTTGGGAAAGCATGATGTCACTATGAGCTTTAATTGAATTGAATTGAAGAAAAGGAAGCAATATACTGTGTACAAAACATTAAGAACACCTGCTCTTTCCATGACAGAGACTGACCAGGTGAACCCAGGCGAAAGCTGTGATCCCTTATTGATGTCACTTGTTAAATCCACTTCAAATCAGTGTAGATGAAGGGGAGGAGACAGGTTAAAGAAAGATTTTTAAGCCTTGATACAATTGAGACATGGATTGTGTATATGTGCCATTTAGAGGGTGAATGGGCAAGACAAAAGATTTAAGTGCCTTTGAACGGGGTATTGTAGTAGTTGACAGGCGCACCGGTTTGTGTCAAGAACTGCAATGCTGTGGGGTTTTTCACGCTCAACAGTTTCACGTGTGTATCAAGAATGGTCCACCCTCCCAAAGGACATCCAGCCAACATGACCCAACTGGGGGGAAGGGGGTTACAATTGAACCTAAAATAAGACATGGCCTGTCATGGCCCATCCCTGTTAAACAAGTGTTCATATTGTTCTCCCCTGTTCTCTCCCTCTTCTCTCCCTCTGGTATCTGTATTTCTCTCTCTTCTCTCAGGTTACAGGGAGACCCTGGACATCCCCCGACTCTCTGACCCCTCCAGCCTCTTCCCAAGGGTCCTCCGCCGCAAGGCCCCTGCTCCGCCTGTCCCTGTCCCTGTCCCGGTCCTGGAGCCCCTGACCATCATCAGCCCCTTGGAGAGGCCCAAGACCCTGGAGTTCGCCCCCCGGCCTCGGCCCACCCCAGCCAGGGTGCGACCGGACCCCTGGAAGCTGGGCTCCCTGTCCAGGACCCTGAGCTCATCTCCGGGCAGCAGCTGTGACAGTCCCCTGGGCTCTGGAGACAGCAGTGCCAGCACCGGCGCGGTCAGGCCCAACCTCATGGACATGGACGTGGATGGACAGGATCTGGACGGCACCGTACCCCTGTGTGAACAGCACCAGGCTGCACAGCTCTGTGGACAGAACTACGGCTAAGCCACACTCTGCAACATTACTGTATATGGGCAACACTACTCCTAGTGCACACTTCAAAGACTCCTTAGTATGCCCACTTTATTCCTGGTAGCCAATCCCTTTGCGAACAGTACTTCTCCTAGTGTCCACTCTGAAGCCCACTTGTGCGGGCTGTACCTCTCTCCTGGTGGTCACTCCTAAGCCTTGTGCCCTCCTAGTCTCATAGTGCTCCTAGTACACACCCAAGCATCCGGGACAGCACTTGTCTTAGTGTCCCTTCCAAAGCCGCCCAGTGTGGGACAACATTCCTCTAAGTGACCACTCCGCAGCCTCTAGAGTCCAAACCTTTAGTGCCCTAGTGACCAGTGTGCCCTCCTAACCTTCCGTATATATTACCCGTCCTCCAAAAAGGAACATGTAAGCCATTACGCTTCTAGGCAGACACTTCTAAGTGCTCAGCCCTATCCATCATTTCCTGGAGTAGGACTCGTTCTGCTTCACCACTCCATGGACTCTCTGCCTCTCTCGACACAGGTGTCATGTCTGTCTCTGCTCTCTCCTTCCCCAAAGACTAGGGCTGAAGCTTTGCCAGCGGTCGACACTTCACGCCTCTCATCAGGGTTGGAATCATTGTACGCTGACTCTTGGGAGTGCCCTTGAAGTGTCCACGTTAATAGTTGTTTTGTGGGGGGGGGTGCCCTGATTTGTTACGAGAGCACCTCTGGGTGCCATGTGAACCCTTTTGTCCCTCCTTCGTATTTACATGTAGTCAATGACAGGTCGACGCTCCAATCCTGAGCGACTTCCAAATCAGTGCGTAAGTTGCCCTCTTATTGAGCGTCCCCTTCTATAGAACTAATGTCCACCTCCCTCACCTCCACATAGCATCTTGCTGTATAGGGATGATCTCTGTCCTGCCCCCTCTCCCCAAAGGCTGTGACAGGAACAGGGAAGCCATTTTAAGCTCCGAGGGCACAATGGATAGGACTTTGCCTCCTCAGCCCTGTATAGGCGAATGAGTTTGATTCTTCTCAACGCTTGAACCAGTCCAGCCATAACCTGTTTAGCACAGCATTTTCTATTGGTTTGGTCTAATTGTGGGTCTGTATGGGTGCACTCTGTGTGGGTGCGCACGTGCATGTGGTTTTGTGACCACATGTTATTTTAGCGTGAAGGATGTACTGTAGAACTAGCAAATCCGTAGTAAGAGAGCCGAAACATGCTTTTCTCCACCTCATTCTTTACCTTACGTCCTCATAGGGTTGCAAAATGTCCGGTAACTTTTCCAAAATTCCCTGGTTTACCAGAAACCCTGGATGAAAGATTCCTGGAATAAGCAGGAAATGCGAGAATCCTCAAACCAGGATTTCTGTAAACGAAGGAATTTGGGGAAAGTTGCTGTAAATGGGAAACTCTATGTCATCATAACCTGGAGTTTCTCAGCAAATGTCCTCTCTCTCACCGATCATCACTGGTTTGTATAGAGCCCCTTATACACTCTGCTATGTGGATAGTTTACTACAACAACAGCAGGTCCTCTGAGAGCAGAGGAGGACCATGGGAAATGAGGGTAAATCCACTTGCAATAAATGGTTAATGAATACTACCTGTTTTCTACAACAACAAAAAACAAATTCCCATATTCCGTACTCCTGACTTCCTTTCTCTACCTACTGGATAGTGATACAGCATCATTGAAGGGGTAAAAGGGCACAATCTTTGGTTAAAGAGCCATGTCATTGACATGTCCGTGTCACAAGAGTACAGACTGTGAAGGACTTGACACAAGGGTGCTTGGGATGTGGACGGCGAATGGAGAGAACTCTGGATTCTCTCGCAGGCCCGCGAGCGCACCCGTACTGTCTGGTTGCTGAAAGACGATGAAGAACACCACTTTTTAATGGCACAGTTGGTCAAGGCTACATACAAGTATTTACTTGGCTGTGTCTGGGAGTGTTTTGTAGGTATGTGTGTGTATGCGTGTGTGTGTGTGTTTAGTGTTATTATTTGTATGGGATGATGTCAATCCCATAGGTAGAGGGGTGAGCCAATCTCATCCTTATTCTCCTTGTGTGGTTAAGAACGCTCAGAGTATTTATTAAAATTATTGTTATAATTGAAATAATGATTAATTATTGTTATTATGATTCTCTTTACGGAATATCTGTATATATATATATTTGTTAATATAACACAGACCAACCAAGAAAAACCGAGCAAACTACAGACTGACGGGCGGATGTCTTCGATCTGTCTCACTCTGTGACGTTCTGGGATACCTGACGAGAGAGGGCCGTGTTGTTGACTGTTGAGGTGTGATGATGAATGATTTAATGAATGACAAAATAAAAGAGGAAGAGAAGTGCTTGCTTTGTTTCTGCTGTTCCTGACTCTCTCTCTGTCTGTCCCTCTCTCCCCCCCTCTCTCTCCCCCTCCCTCTCTCTCTCTCCCCCCCCATCCTCTCACTCTCCCCCCCTCTCTCTGTGGAGTTATATCCATAAGTTAACTATCTTTACATTTTTACATACATTCTATTCTAACACAAGCTCTAGGGTTTTTAATAGCTGAACATTTACAGCACTTATTTTCAAGTACCACACATTATACTGGATCTCTGTGACCAGGACAAAGGCCTGGCTGCAATAACAGTGAACCTCCTCTAGATGTCATCAAAGCTCATCACGATATGTCACTACTGTCCTTTACTTTAACAAATACACTTACAAGGACAAGTATGGTACAAGTTGTGCTTTTTGAGAATCATTTAGTTGTTCACAGGTATCTTTCAGGTTTTCTTCTGTGGCGTTGTATCCTCCGACATTATCATCTGTCTTGTTGTTATGAGTATTACGAGATGGTGCCCCCTTGAGCATGAGACCACCCTGACTAAAAAGTCCCACGGGATCTCTGCAGGATTTTTCTTGCCTTTGTGACGGAATTGTGAAGGTGACCTGTAGGAATGTTGTCTAATGTGTGACTCCAGCATCGTGTTGACAATGAAACATACCTGATATATTTACTTTACGTCGCAGACACCTGACTTAATCGAACAGGCTAATAGAGATGCATTCACAGCCCAGTCTGTACCTGGTGCTAACGGGCGTCATTTGTCCTGATATTGTCAACATTCCGATTGGGCCCACATATTAGCCATTGCAGCTACTCGTGGCATTAAAATGCGTCTCCTTACCTATCCACTGTGTCTGCACTGTCACCCGATTTCCCTGTAGGCAAATCATTTAACATATATTGTTTCAAAATAACATCTATTCATTTTAAATACTGATGCCATAAGTCAATGGTTTTAGAGGGATGGATACTGATGATTTAAATGGTTTCGCGGTCCAAATCTAATCGATTTATAAAGCCCTTTTCACATCAGCCGATGTCACAAAGTGCTACACAGAAACCCAGCCTAAAACCCCAAACACAGACGTAGAAGCACGGTCCGTCTACACTTGTAAGATATCCAGACACAACGCATCTCTGACTACCTCAGGGGGGTTGTCCGAAAAGACTGGTTCCCAATCAGACCACAATAAGTATTTTAATTGTCTACACTCGTCTAAAAACGTGGCGACAATCAAAATGTGACAAGATTAGAACATGGGACGCGTGTTAGCGCCAGGTATAAACGGGTCTCGTGGCAACATGCAGTGTGGAGTGTGAAAGAGCATCATCAGCTGTTCGTTCAGCTAATCTGTGACGTGAGTTAATAAAAACATGGAACTCATGAAGGAACTCATGAATATATTCATCGAAACTGAAAAACGAAATGAGAGGTTTTCGATGCAAGGCGGAATGTCAGTCAACTCACGCACACGTACACACGCACACACACAGTCCTGGTCCATTTCACTGCTCTGTCTGTCATTGCGAGAGCCGCCGATCACACACCGTTCCAGACGCCAGCCAGTTGCCTAGCAACCGCTCTTCACATCGACGGCAATGCTATTAAAAGCCACAGCAAAGAAAAAAGGAAAAGGGGCGATGGGAGGAAATTTTGACTCAATAAGGATTTGTTTAGAAAGGTCTCATGTACATCCTCAATTCACCTCCGGGTTTCACCAGTGCTGAGCTCGCTGCATCACAGTGCTTGTCTGTTCCCCTGTCTGAAACCTAGTGACACAACGCACACATGCACGTTCGCACTCACACACCCATTGCGTCTATATGTTTGTTCCTATTCCTGTTCTCCTGTCGTCTTTTTGCCTCCTTTGTGCTTTCTTACTTCCTCCATGTCTTGCTCCTTTCTCGCTGTGCATATCTCTCCTCCTCTTTTCTCCCTCTATCTTTTCCCTGGCACCTCTCAGCGGGTCTATCCCACTGGGCAGACGTCCATTCAACGTCTATTCCAACGTTGTTTCAACCAGTGGGATATCTCTTCTCACCATCCCTCTTTCCTCCCCCCTCCATCTTCCTCCAACGCGTTTCTCAGCCTCTCTCCCCCCCCCCCCCCCCCCCTCTGGAACTCAGGGAGCCATTAAGCAGGGCAGTCAGTAGTAATAGGCAGATTATTGTCTTTGGAGGGAGAAGAGGAGCTGGGGGAGGGAGAGGGGTGGGCAGAGAGAAGTGTGTGCGTGTGTCTGGCTGTGTGTCGTTGAGTACCTCCCACAGTGAGGTAGCACCATGCACTCAGACAACCCCCGAAGACAATCACGCGGCACAATTATTTCTCCTTTTAAACTTTATTTATAGTCCTCATTTACCAATCAATAGTGCATTCCCGGGCGAGCCGTTCAATGTAACCAGTTATCACGTCCTCCAATGTTAGGAGTTGGAATATTGATCGGACGTTTCCTCACATGGTCCAATGGGGAAAATGTACTTCTAACCATGATGTACTCATCTTTAAGTCCGACTACTCTCTGGTGCAAGCAAACGAGAAAGAAAAAAAGAGAAAGGAAACGGATGAGTTCTTCGTTGCTGTAGCTCATAAAAAAAACCTCTACCGTTTAACTGGTTCGGTTCTCCAACGCCCACTTTCTTCAACGAGATCCACTGTCACTTTGTGGGGGTTTGACAGACTCCCGGAGTGGGTGTATGGACCTTCCCAAAACAGGCGACAACAAATCGTACTGAAACATCTACACAGACACAGTGACAGAGAGCCTTTATACCAAAATGTTTACCATTCACTTGCTTTCTCACCAGTTGATGAAACAACGCAATAAAGTAAACGCTTTTAAACAGCCTTTTTTTTCTTCCCCTTTTTAGTTTTGTATTTCCCCCCACAATTGTTTCATAACCACAAAAACGACTTTGACATTTGACAAACTTGTACCTCAAATGGCATCAAAGGAAAGAGATTAAAAAAAAAAAAAAAAACAGAGCCAGTATTTACTTTCCCAGTCCTCTTTTTAGTTTGTGCTTTTGCAGTATGTTTTCAGAACTAGGCTGCTGTGGAGAGGATGTCTCTCTCTATGTTCGTACAGACAGCGTGTTGTAACATTCTGCCCACAATAACTTGTCCAGGGTCATTCCACTATTTATCTCACAATGGGTCATGTTTGGGCAGGGCTGGGAAGAACTTAGCCCTGACCTGTTTTTATGTGTCGACCGTAACCGTAGACATGGAGCGAGAAAGCACATTGGGACAACGACAGGATGGTGGACGGATGCATTGGAGATAGGAACCACGGGGAGAAAACCTATTCCCAAGAGGACCATGCGTGAGGAGGGCCAGTTTAGCCAGCCATAGGGACTAATACAACACTACTGCTTTCCTGTTCTGTTTTGGAGCGACAGTGGTGAGGTTGAGAGAGTAAGAGGCCCGAGAGGTACACTACATGACAAAAACGTATGTGGACACCTGCTCATCGAACATCTCATTCCATAATCATGGGCATTAATATGGAGTTGGCTTCCCCTTTGCCGCTATAACAGCCTCCATTAGGGAGGCACTGATGTTGAGCGATTAAGTCTGACTCGCAGCCGGCGTTCCAATTCATCCCAAAGGTGTTTGATGGGGTTGAGGTCAGGGCTCTGTGCAGACCAGTCAAGTTCTTCCACACCGATCTCAAAAAATCATTTCTGTATGAACCTCGCTTTGTGCATGGGGCATTTCATGCTGAAACAGGAAAGGACCTTCCCAAATTGTTGCCACAAAGTTGGATGCACAGAATCATCTAGAATGTCATTGTGTGCTGTAGCGTTAAGATTTCCCTTCACTGGAACTAAGGGGCCTAGCTCAAACCATAAAAACAGCCGCATACTATTATTCCTCCTCCACCAAACTTTACAGTTCCCACTATGCATTGGGGCAGGTAGCGTTCTCCTGGCATCTGCCCAACCCAGATTCCAGATGGTGAAGCGTGATTCATCACACCAGAGAGCACATTTCCACTGCTGCAGAGTCCAATGGCGGCGAGCTTTACACCACTCCAGCCAAAGCTTGGAATTGCGCATGGTGATCTTAGGCTGCTCGGCCATGGAAACCCATTTCATGAAGCTCCAGACAAACAGTTATTGTGCTGAAGTTGCTTCCAGAGGGAGTTTGGAACTCCGTAGTGAGTCTTGCAACCAGACAATTTTTACGAGCTAAGTGCTTCAGCATTCTGCATTCTAGTTCTGTAAGCTTGTGTTGCCTACCACTTTGCGCCTGAGCTGTTGTTACAACCTAGACGTTTCCACTTCACAACAACAGCACTTACAGTTGACTGGGGAAGCTCTAACAGGGCATAAAACTGACTTGTTGGAAAGGTGGCATCATCTGGCGGTGCCACATTGAAAGTCACTGAGCTCTTCAGTAAGGCCATTCTACTGCCAATGTTTGTATATGGAGATTGCACGGCTGTGTGCTTGATTTTATACACTTGTCAGCAACAGGTGTGACTGAAATAGCTGAATCGACTAATTTAAAGGGGTGTCGACATATTTTGTATATATAGTTGGAACTTTATATATATATATACACGACACCATTCTGTATACTTCTGGCCCTTCTTTGGACACTGTGTTAACAACCCTCCAGGCAAGCTTCAATGCCATACAACTCTCCTTCCGTGGCCTCCAATTGCTCTTAAATACAAGTAAAACTAAATGCATGCTCTTCAACCGATCGCTACCCGCACCTACCCGCCTGTCCAACATCACTACTCTGGACGGCTCTGACTTAGAATACGTGGACAACTACATATACTTAGGTGTCTGGTTAGACTGTAAACTCTCCTTCCAGACGCATATCAAACATCTCCAATCCAAAGTTAAATCTAGAATTGGCTTCCTATTTCGCAACAAAGCATCCTTCACTCATATGCTGCCAAACATACCCTTGTAAAACTGACCATCCTACCAATCCTCGACTTTGGCGATGTCATTTACAAAATAGCCTCCAATACCCTACTCAACAAATTGGATGCAGTCTATCACAGTGCAATCCGTTTTGTCACCAAAGCCCCATATACTACCCACCATTGCGACCTGTACGCTCTCGTTGGCTGGCCCTCGCTTCATACTCGTCGCCAAACCCACTGGCTCCATGTCATCTGCAAGACCCTGCTAGGTATAGTCCCCCCTTATCTCAGCTCGCTGGTCACCATAGCATTTCCCACCTGTAGCACACGCTCTAGCAGGTATATCTCTCTAGTCACCCCCAAAACCAATTCTTTCTTTGGCCGCCTCTCCTTCCAGTTCTCTGCTGCCAATGACTGGAACAAACTACAAAATTCTCTGAAACTGGAAACACTTATCTCCCTCACTAGCTTTAAGCACCAACTGTCAGAGCAGCTCACAGATTACTGCACCTGTACATAGCCCAACTATAATTTAGCCCAAACAACTACCTCTTTCCCTACTGTATTTAATTTATTTATTTATTTTGCTCCTTTGCACCCCATTATTTTTATTTCTACTTTGCACATTCTTCCATTGCAAATCTACCATTCCAGTGTTTTACTTGCTATATTGTATTTACTTTGCCACCATGGCCTTTTTTTGCCTCTACCTCCCTTATCTCACCTCATTTGCTCACATCGTATATAGACTTGTTTATGCTGTATTATTGACTGTATGTTTGTTTTACTCCATTTGTAACTCTGTGTCGTTGTATGTGTCGAACTGCTTTGCTTTATCCTGGCCAGGTCGCAATTGTAAATGAGAACTTGTTCTCAACTTGCCTACCTGGTTAAATAAAGGTGAAATAAAAAAATTAAATATATAGTTTATTTTATTTTACCACTTTTTCTCCCCGATTCCATAAAATCCAATTGGTAGTTACAGTCTTGTCCCATCGCTGCAACTCACGTACGGACTCGGGAGAGGCAAAGGTCCAGAGCCGTGCGTCCTCCGAAACACAACCCCGCCAAGCCGCACTGCTTCCTGACACACTGCTCGCTTAACCCGAAAGCCAGCCGCACCAATGTGTCGGAGGAAACACCGTACAACTGGCGACCGAAGTCAGCGTGCATGTGCCAGGCCACCACAAGGAGTCGCTAGAGTGCGATGGGACAAGGACGTCCCCAGTCGACCAAACCCTCCCTTAACCCAGACGACGCTGGGCCAATTGCACGCCACCTCATGGGTCTCCCGGGCGGGATTGAACCCAGATCTGTAGTGATGCCTCTAGCACCTCGATGCCGTTCCTTAGACCGCTGCGCCACTCGGTGGGGCTGGAACGGTATTCTTAATGTTTGGTATACCCCCCCCTCCCTTACTGTTGTTACTGATTGTTCTGTTTCATTGACAATCCCGATTATTATTACAAAAAAATCATATTATGTTAATGTTTTTAAGCATATCCATCTCCAAAATAGGCTTTGGCAATGTGGACATTGTTACATTGGGCCAATAAAGCAATTCAAATTTAATTGAACTGAGATAGAAGAGATGAATTGAACTGAGATAGAAGAGATGAATTGAACTGAGATAGAAGAGAGAGAAAGAGAGCGAGAGAGAGAGACGGGGGGGCAAGAGGTGGAGAGAATGATAATCAGAGAGTGAGAGGGAGAGAGAAAGAAAGAGAGCTCTTGGTGGTTCCACACCATGCTGCTGTTACCCTGCCACCAAGGTGTTCACCCCCCCCCAACCTCTCCACCACGCTGCTCTAACATAATCCCATCTCTACAGATTCAGAGCGACATGGCATTCGTGCCGCGTTAGTGGTGCTGCTGGCCCATTTCTCTCTCCAGTTGGAGCCTCTGGCTCATGTATGTTTGCTCCAGGCATCGTGCTGCTGCCTCTCCAGAGTCGCATTGACACACTTTGGTCCCGATCTCCCTCATATTAGGTCACAGGCAAATGAGGAGAACTGCTATCATTTTGATATTGTACTATTCACTCCTCTGATGTTTTTCTTTGGGGGGGGGGGGGGTATTTTTCTCATGGCTCACGTTGGCCAAGGCAGATGACTGCTGCCGGCCCTACTTCCTTTCTGTATGGGGTCATATAAGTCTAGTAAAATCAACCTATGCAAGATACAAGATACCATTTCCAGGCTAAACTGCTGACTACTCCATTAACCAATTCCACGTGGGATGAATTGGGAAGGGGGCACAACATGCAATGTTAAAGAAAGCAACAAACCAGACATGATCCCTGACATCTGGATTAAAAAATGGCTTCCACCTGAGCCACACATTACCATGCAGGGGCTTGGCTTGCACATAGGGTGAAGGAAACTGGGTTCCATGGTATTAGATGGAGAGATTAAGCTGATGCTTTAACATTGGTCAACTCAAACCTCTCCTTAGAACAGGGCAGGTACTTGTAAGTATTTCTAGAAATCGCAGCAACCCTTATAGGCTTTATCAACCTCAATGGGATTTGTCTTGAGAGAGTATGCAGTGGCACGATAGGTCTGTGTGTGTAATATGTCATTAGCTGGCCTTGCTCCAACCACAATCCTCACTCGTCTTGGTCTATTATCACTAGTGTTGTGTGATCTGCCTTACAGAGACAGCGCATTTTGAAATGTTTTTTTTTTTTTTTGCAACATTGATATCTATCAAAATATACACGATCAAATGTGAATCTCAAATGGCGCACTCCTGTTGATGGTTGAGACACTTCAGAAGGATACAGTATCTGTGATCGGATTCCCTGCACTAACACTGGCCAAGAGTGTCTCGTGATGTCACTGATGTCTGGGAGGATTCAGCATCAGCGATAAAGGGCCTGGAAGTAGATATTCGGAGTAGAAAGCAGAAGAGAACTCTGTGCAGCCATGGGTGCTTGTTGGAACCTCAATCCCATTGGCTATTTTCCATAGTGACATCATTAGCTAGAAAGCAGGGGCGGAGGAGGGGGGGGGGGGTAACAGTCTGACAACACACATTGCATGGGGGATTTGACAACAGATTCAAGACACCAGTTCACAAAAACACACCAGTTAACAGCAGAACAGCGAGCCTGTTGGGGGAGTTAGTTTGTTTTGTTTAGAAAGAGAAAGGTCACACATTTCGCTTTAGAACAACTGATAGTAGTAAGTACAATGTAATATCAACAGCAAAAAAAATGTTTAAACGATCAAAGGACAAATTACAAACACTTGAATTAGCCCTTGAATTCAAAACAGTCCAGAAACTCAAGACGAGACACTAAAAGCTGAAAACAAACAAAAAAGAAGATTGAATATGAGCGCAAAGGCAGAAAAAGGCTTGTCTGAAGACAATTCCATAATGAAAAAGACAGAGACGTAGCGTGCTAGCTAGCCTGATCTGTACTCTAGCCGGGCTGAGGCAGTCTCTCTCAGGGACAGTCTGGGTCAGTGGCTTTCAGACCCCCATTGTAATAGGGCGGGGTCAGGGTGTACTTCTCCCTCTTCCCAAACTCCTTCCATTGCCCTCCCCTGGTACCTTTCCCAACCCTGGACCTGTCCTCAGTCCTCACAACTAAAAAAGATGATTTTTTTGTTGTTTAAAATTACACTTCTACTAAATTACGCAACGTTCTTTGTTCATATATATTTTTTTAACGCTTTTTTTTCTCCATTCAGACAACCGTGACTGTTTTGTATGAGAATTAGTACAGAATTTCCCTTTGCTTTGTTTTTTCTTTGTTGGCTTGGCAGTCGGCATCTTGGGTACAGAACAACAGCACCTGGGGGAAGAAGGGAAGACAAGGAGGAGAAGAGAGGGGGAGAGACAGGGCTTTTTCTGCCCTGTTCTTTTACATGGTTGCAGCGCATCACTGGGGCAAGTCATCAATGAGACTGGGCTCGATAAAGGAGGAGAGGAGGTCAGAGAGGAGATGTAGGATGGGTCATAGAATAGGCCATAGTGACAGGGGCCAAAAGGTCAAAGGTTAGCCCAGGGCCTCTTTGCTGCTCTCTCGCTCCCGCTGGCCCTCCCGACTCATCTTCATCTCCGTCAACTGGATGTATCGCAGCACGTTTGTGTCTGTGTCACAGAGAGGGAGAGCAGAGAGAGAGAGGGGAGCGAGAGAGAGAGAGGGGAGCGAGAAAGGGAGCGAGAAAGGGAGAAGGAGAGCGAGAGAGAGAGAGAGAGCGAGAAAGGGAGCGAGAAAGGGAGAAGGAGAGCGAGAGAGAGAGAGAGAGAGAGAGCGAGAAAAATAAAGATAGGGGGAGATTATTGTTAGTGTTGCAGCTGGCATTAGGCGACATGTCCTGATAAGATGACATGAGTAAACCAGATTCTGTCGTTATTGACACACTTTGAAAACACCGACCGGCAGTACTGTCTCAGCCTACCTGAGGGCTCGCGGTGCTTGGCGTCACGCAGGTAGCGCAGGGCACAGTCGTAGTCGCCCAGGTGGTAGCAGGCGATGCCAGCGCGGTACATGGCCTTGAAGTGGTCCCTCTGGTGACTCAGCACCTTCAGGCAGTACTCCTTCACACGCTCATAGTTCACCAGCTCGGACTGCAACAGGCACGCTGCACAGAGACAGGGATGGGAAGGGGGGAGAGAGAAAGTCACGTCAGTCATTTCTGTACTATTGTGTATTGCTTTGAAAATGTTTGTTTGGTTGGCTCTTTTCGTGCCAGTACAGCTTGTCGGTATCGAG